>NC_142807.1:41027839-41137242 GCF_049724085.1 Artemia sp. Qi Xiang Cuo | reverse complement strand
CTAAATTAGAATTTTACTGTAGGCACTTCCAAAATTGTCTTTTTCTTGATTAGATTTGGTAGAATTTTAGGCCTATAGGTCTAGCCTACATACTAGTCATAGCCTAATTGTATGTAAAATAGGTTATTCCTTGTGGAATACAACAAATAAAAAGAAATATAACCAATGATTATTATTTGAAGTAACTGCTTGAAGAAGTATTTGATGAAGCCTAGCTTTTTCTATTATTACAGCACCAAGCAACTTAATCAAGCACGTTCCATATATTCAAATGAAACAAATGACAAGGTTGCCACTACGTAAAAAAATAAATCACAGTATTCTTGGAAAAGAAATCATTAAATCAGTACAAAAATCGCTGGATTCTTGAGAAAAATCACTGAATTAGGAATAAAAACACTAAAATTATAATTAGCTGCTTTAATTGATCAATTGGTTTTGCATTTTAAAACCGCCGGTTTTAGAAACTTTTTAGTCTTTTCCATCTGCTGGATCAACATGATTAACTTGTTTATCTATTGTGTTTAATACAGGATACCGTCCAGATGGTCGTCGCCTGAAAGCGGTTTTGCCGAATCTTTTTTTCCAAAAACGGGAGAAAAAAGAGTTTGAAAATTTTGACATTTGCATCTCAGAATTAAATGTAGTTAGAGCGTTGATTTTTTGTTTCGAAATTAAGAAGAACAATTACTTATATCGTTTTGCTTGTTTTCATGAGCTTAAGGTGAGCCTTTCCTGAAATAAAACAGAATGAATATTATTTTCGGCAAAAGCGCCTGAAAATTCCGGAACATAGGTAAGATATGGCAAAACGGAATTGGCTCAGCATGAATTAGAAATGCGACTTTCGGCAAAACATATTTCATCTGATAGACAAATTTTAATTTCGACAATTAACTGGGAGTTTTACAATAAAATGTAACAAAAGATCAGTGGGAGGTCTCAGTTAGCAACAAGCTTCTTGGAATTTCTGGTTTTAACCTTCGGAGCATTAATGGCAAAAGCTGTTTCGGGACACGCTGTGATTTCAGCTGAAGTACTAGGTACCTCAGCTCTGTTACAACTTCTAATAAGACTTTTCACATATGCCACATCTACTGCTGGCATGAAAAGGTAAAGCGATTCTACTTTTTTTTTTTTTTTTGCTGTTGACAACTCAACTACTGTACAAGAAGGTATAGGAGGCAGCAACCTTTCCACAATATTCACTGTTTACACATTGGGCCTCCTTGGGCTAGCATATGTTGCAATCAGTGCTATAGAAGGAATAGTATCCACAAACGACGTTTTTTAGAACACCCTTTGCATAGTCCTTGCTTAAACTCTAGCAACTTCACCTTTGAGAATGGCACTAAGCTATACTTATAGCATTTGGACGCTTTGGCGTAATCAAAAAACTTCTGTTTGGTCATTTGAATAATGACAAACGGGTCACGGGGCCGAACAATCAAAAGATTTTTTGTCAAGTCTAGTAGCGAAAAGACTTCCTTGTGCTTCAAAGACCTCTCAATGATGCTGTGAACAGCATCGACCTCCTGAATCGTGGAGTGGCCAGGCTCAGAATACTTCATTGTTATACTCTGGACGTGTGAATTCTTCTTCAGGATGTCTTGCATCATGTTGCTCATTATTTGATTACGATTTTGAGGCACACATGCATCTGACCATGTAATCAAGTTTATGATGCCAGGATAGGTAGTAAAAACCTTATCAAGGATAGCACAAAGACCACCGGCAATATCATTTCCACTTCTACCAGCAAGATATTCTGACCTCAAACAACAATAAACTTTCTTGATTAGCTCTCCTGTCTGTCTGTGAAAGGTGAGAATAGCAGTTAAGTTAAAGCAAGTGATCTTCATTTTGTAAAAAAAAGGATGGAACATCCCCCTTTGGCAAAGAAAAAACATTTTCCATATCAAAAAATAATACGGGGTCATCCAAAGCCCTGTCCTTATCTCTTTCTTCTTTGCTTTCTAGTTTTCCTTTCAAATGTTTTGCTTGAGAGGTTTTGACCTCCTCAGATAATTCAGTACCATTTTGTTCAGCCACCTTTTTTTATTCACAAACATCGCATCTGTCAGTTTAGGAACATGAAATGCAAGATTAAATTCACAATTGAAAACTTTTCTGTACATGTGTTCCTTGAGAGGCAACTTACCATCTTCCGCACACTTACTTTCATACAATGAATGCATTTTGCTTATATTGAGTGAAGGGTAGAGGAACTTTCTATTGGTTTTGGCACGACAGTAAGGAGATTCAATGGTTGGGAAGCTTTCAAAGTGCTTTCTTATGTATGCGAGATCCTCTTCTTTCCTTTTATTCACAGGAATTCTGTGGTACACTAACAGGAGGTACTCCACCACTTAATAACTTATGGGCATAATGTATCCGCTTATCATCGATGTCTAGGGTAGCAAAATAAAATCCTTTGCAGACCTCCACAGTTTATTATCAGGTAATAGTGGAATGTATGATTCCGCCGAGTCTCTCTTTTTTGTTCCTTTTATTAGGTAAAGGTTTTGTTGTTTTCAAATAGTACATCCTTTTGGAATCTTTTGACAATGCCCAAAAGTTTTTAAACACAATTGGACGATCTGTCTCCGAGAAATGTTCAAAACATCTGAAAGGACACGAATGAGGGTAATTAAAGGGTTTCACTTCCTTCTCCTTTCCATGTACTTTTTTGGTAGCAGGGTTCAGATAAACATTTCCAGAGTTTACTGCATTCTTTATCTGATTTTTCACCCACTTTTCCTTGTTATTTAACCTCTTTCTGACTTTTTTGGATGCATTATTTCTCGTTTCTGTACCATCATTTCCTTCTGTGGTTGGAGACATGCTAGTAGAAGCTGTTTCACTGATTTCTCTGGTAGCCTCTGGTTCACTTTCTGTTCTATTACTTGTCCGAGTAGTAGGAGAGCTGGACTGGCCAGCATCTTCGCAGAGTGCAGTACTTTCGACTTCTGATGAAGATCCCTTACTGGGTGGAGATTCTGGATCACTTTCCACTTGCGGGAAATACTTCGGGTCAGAATCTTCATCTGAAGACAAATCTTCGGGGCTAAAAAAGAAAGCTTTATGTTCACCCATGTTACTGGAACATTTTCTAAGAATGATTCTAGTGACACAAACCAGTTCCGCACCCTTTCATTAGCCTACACACAGACAGGTCAAAGAGCAACCACCTCATCTGTTTCCTTGACTGAAATCTTTGACCCAGCTTTTTCTGCCAGTCTAGAACACTAATGTGTTTCCTACTTGGGGAGCTAGTCCTTATTCAGCTGGCAAACCTCTTCCTAAATGGGATATTCATGTCAATATTGCATTCATGTGTCTTCCTAACTCTGATGAACACCCCAGATAGGCACTGTGATCCAAAATGCATTAAACCATGATAGGGGTTTGTGACTTCTTTTATACTTGTTTACCACAGGAAACTGTTAGTGCAAGTGATTCTTTAAAGTTTTCTTTAACTAACAGTATGAAAAAACAATAAGTTCTATTTTCTATTCAATGTTATTTTTAGGGAGCCACTTGCAATAACAGTTTTCCTGTAGTAAACCAGTATAAAAAAGAAGTCATTAACCCCTGCCAAGGTTTAATACATTTAGGATCACAGTGCCTATCTGGGGTGTTCATCAGAGTTAGGAAGACACATGAATGCAATATTGACATGAACATCCGATTCAGGAAGATGTTTGCCAGCTGAATCAGAACTAGCTCCCCAAGTAGGAAACAGATTAGTGTTCTAGACTGTTTTCTGCCCATGAACCTTCATTAGCACCTCCTTTAGAACTGTGGAAGCAAACTCCAATTAATGCTGCTATACATACTTCTGTCTCAAAATATCTAATTCTTACCTGTCTGTTTCTGGGGAAATCGACATTTTCTATCTCTTGGGCCTCATAATTATATCTTGTTCATCAAGATAAGAAAGATCGTCTTCTTCTTCTCCAAGGTCGTGTTCAGCAAATCAGCAACTTTCGGCAAAACGGACCATGCTATTATCCCGTATGCGATTCGGCAAAACCGCTCTAAAGAAATCGAAAAATATACGATTCGGCAAAGGAGAACTGCAAAATACAGGCAGTTAGAGACGTCTTACAGCAATGACAATTAGACCATTCGAAAGGAGATTTTTTTTACACAAGATGGCGTTTGTAACTCAGTTTCGCCAAAAATTGTTATTTTCGGCAAAACCGCTTTCAGGCGACGTGGTGTCATTATCCCTCAGAATTTTCAAACACATTTTTATTTTGGCGAAAAATACAAGTATTTTTTTTCAGAATCATATAGGTTTAACTTTAAAATGTAAGATAAAATAATTTTTGAGAACATTCAATGAGTTTGTTTAGCAACATAAAAGATTTATTAAATTTATCAAGAACAGCCGTTTCTTGATCTGTAGTTTGTTTTGAATTAGTCGAAACTAGAGTAACGTAAGGTTTTAAATAAAAATACACTTTTCATATTGCTAGAGTCCCATATATCAGATAATTAGTTGACACATTTATATAAGATAATATATAATAGATATCCTAGCATGTGCCTTATGTATTATTGCGTCATTGAATTTTGTTCAAATGTGAATTTCCTTTCGTCATTTTTTTTTTTCGTATAGTGCTTGTGTGTTTTGTTGGTTTTTTCATGTTTTCTTTAAGCTAGTTTTTTTGTTTATATTTTTCGACGTTTGTAAAGGCTTCCAGGTGTGAAGATGAAATATTTGAACTTTTTTAATTATTTTTGTGTTGAAACATTTTCTTTAAGGTGAACCGTGTTAACAAATTGAAACCGTTATTCGTAGTTTTGCATTTCAATTGAATATAGAATTTTACGACAAATTGAAGGATTAAGGGATGGATACTCATTTGCTAACCAAATAAAGTGACTTTACTACGGGTCTAGCTATGGGCGCACATAAGCTGAATTCCAGGGGGGGGGGGCAAACTTCGTCTAATTGCTACTTTTAATGCTATATAATAGAAATCTCAGAACAAAAATATAAAAATAAGGCAGCATCATTCAGCCAGGGGGGGGCAAGAGCCCCCCCCCTGCCCCTTCATATGGGCGCCCATGGGTCTAGCCCAAATTTGCAATATGGTAACGACTAAATGCCAAAGCTGTAGCTGAACTTTCATAAAGTTATTGGTCATAAACAAAAATGACAAAAATTTGTCATTTTCGATTAATCCCTCTATGCAAATCTATTATGCAATATTACTTTATGCAAATTGGTGCGTACAAATTTTTGTCAACCTAATCTCTCTTGATTTTTCTCAACTATGGTTTCTGAGACAGAACTAAGAGTATAGTTTTGGGTTTTTATTGGCTGTCAGTAAAGTTTTCATTAGAGCATTTCTTTAACTTTCGATAATTAGTTTCCTTGCTGATATATTATTTGAGTTTACGCTTCATGTAATGTATCATAGGATATTACTAGACCTTGGGAAAAATCACCAGTTTTCGAGTCAAAGTCACTGAAAGTCACTAGCCAAAAAATCATAAGGAAATAAAGAAAATCACTAGGAATAACGATAAATCACTAAGGGTGGCAACCCTGCTTAGAAATAATGCTATTAAAATTTGATTTAATAAGACTAATTTTGGTGGTTAGATTAAATTCTCAAGGCTTGTTTTATTAGAAAAGCTTCATTCCAATTTATTCCTCACTTTCTGTGAAATTATGTTAACTTCGCTTAACTAAAGATCGGTAGGCAAACATTTTTTTATTTGTTTCATTAAGGGTTGATTCCTTTACTGTTCAACAAAGTTAAGGAATGATCGGTTGCGTCAGTTTATTCTGAACTAAGCAGCCTCTGTGGGCCCTATAAAGCGGTTGGCTCAAAGATCTTTTTAAGAACAATATTTTTTCAAAGTGCCTAGCACCGACCTCACCCAAAATCAAATTTAAATAGTTAGAAATAATATAAAAGTGTTTAATGAATACAGGTAGAGGTAATGCTGGAAAGTAGTTACAGGTTTATTGATACAAAGGGAATTGATTGGGTCTCGTTTTTCCAAATTTATTAACCATAGCATCGAAATCCAATGATATCACACAAACCTTTTCACTAAGCATCAGATCACTAAGCTTCTCGTTGCCCATTGTTGATCTTAGATGGGTTTTGATCAGGTTTAGTGTAGAAAAAATCGTCATTACCCTTTTCTTAGTGTAGAAAAGAGTATTGACGATTTTTGTCATTTAAAAAACTTTCGAATTCGCTAGTGACATTACCTTCAGGCAATCGTACAGTCCAAAGGGCTCTTTCGGGTAGTTGGCCAAGGAGTCAATTTATCTTCTCACAATGTCCGTTTGCGACTCTAATATGGTTGTGTCAATGTAATCTTCCTTGTAATGCGTTGCTACATTAGCTAGTCAGTTAGCATCTAGGAAGATGCTACCCCACAAGGTACCCTAGAGTATCAGTATGAACTCGATTAGAGAACTAGGTACGGTGTCAGATACAACAAAAGGTCTCTCTTATTAAAACTATTAGTATTAAAATTTTTAAGCTTGTCGTCTATCCTTATATCCATATCATCCGAGCCCTTATAGCTCAGTAGTGAAGTCATCCAATCTGTATGACAAAGCTACTGAATTAAATTTGGGTTCAATTCCCAGTGGCACCTTTTTCTATTTTTTCAGTTGGAGTAAATGTTCAACCTTTTCTCGTCCAGTCAGTCAAGTTTGCGCAGACATAGACGATTGCCATACAAACCCATAGGGTTCTCTCTAGCTCGTACAAAATTTAAAAATTGTCGATAGAGTCTGGGATTTGGGAGGGAAAATATTTTTAGGAAAAATTAAAAATTGCTCAGAATAAGAAATAAATTGGATATTACTCAGCGGGAAAGTTAGGGGACCCCTCTCTTTTCTACTCTTGAGACCAAACTCAGTGGAGAGTGGAGGAGGTCCCTCTTTCTTATTGATTAAAAATCTAGCGTCTATACAGAGCAAAGTAACCATGATCGTTCAAGCTAAGAACTTAATTCTCGGCGTCTGCTGTAGTTACATCAAAATAAACTTTTACTGGCTTTTTGATTAGCCTGGAAAACACCCGCTATTTGTTCTGGTGGTAGCGGGGTATGTCAAAGAGTGCCAATGGTGTCATAACTGGTCTCCATTAGGCTATAGTCTTGCGTTCGAGCGGTCCCGCATGGTCTTAGGAGTTCTTCCTGCACTGGTACTATATCCGATTTTGGTACAGCAAGTGTACTACCTGTAAGGGGAATAATTGCCTCACTATTTGGCCAAAGGTACCACGACCTTTGCCACCACTAAAAAAATATCCTTGAAGGGAATCGGGTCGTTTTGTCGATACCACAATGATGGTAAGCTCCTAATACTCTCTTCTTAACTCTACCAGGGTTCGGGAAAAAAAATCAATACAATCGTTGAAAGTAACTCACTTTTATTGCCATTGCTAACTCCAACACTAATTTGCTAAACTCTAGAAAGGGATTGAACACAAAAAGCATATATACAGAAAAGGGTAAGGCTGCCTCTTTCACCATAGCGTGACGCGGTGGGTCAATCGAATGTATGGGATCCAAAATTGAACTTCTTTTATACATACATTATTTTTCAATATCAAGATATAGCTAGATAAAAGAGGAGCTTCAGTCCCAACCAATTTCTTCTCTCTTGTGAAACAGGCTAGCCTCTATGAGAGTTTAACATGAAAATAAAATTATATTGTAGGTAAATATATGTATAAGAGAAAAGCAAAATTTATCTTATGAAAAAGGGGCACGGGCCCAAACATTTCCCTCTAAGACAAATGGCCACCCACGTGCCACCCACAGCCTTTACAGCACAAAACACTAAATGTCAACTTCATAGTCTCAATTAGCCTTCTGTCTTCCATCTCTGCCCAATGTCTGTGCTGACGCTGCTCAGAATCTGTTGCCATCCAGCATGTCTCCCCTACAGAGCAACACGGGCAGTGTGTTGTATAGACATAAGCATGAAGTTTGGGATGTTGAAAAATAGAAGTTTACAAGATTAGTAGAAAACAATTTTGCCAATCTAATCAAGCACTTTTTTTAGCCTAGCCAGAGTGAATTCTAAGCCTCCAGTGCACTAAATATTGGAAACATCCCAAAGGGATAGTCTTATAGATTTCAGTCAACCTAAATCAGGGGGTTTGCAGCACGAATAACAGGAATTTTCTTGAACTCACAAAATTTACATTTTAGAGAAGCAAAGAATCAGGATTCTGACATGTGATACGATGCCAGACGTCAAGAGAGACTGG
This sequence comes from Artemia sp. Qi Xiang Cuo, assembly GCF_049724085.1. Lineage (NCBI taxonomy): Eukaryota > Metazoa > Arthropoda > Branchiopoda > Anostraca > Artemiidae > Artemia > Artemia sp. Qi Xiang Cuo. The sequence goes on along the minus strand of NC_142807.1, from coordinate 41,128,978 downwards.
CTGAGCTAGCGTTTTAACCCTTAGCGGTAAAAATAAGTCCACATCTCAATTGAAACACAAATTGCCCTTTGGTATAACTTAAATTTATTCATAGCCGAAAATACACGGGTTCACGAAAACGACAGGGGTACAGGGAAGTCAGGTAAGAATCTAAATGAAAAATAATTGACCTTTCTCCGGAAAATAGGATAGGTAGCTTGAGAAATAAGCTTTGAAGGATACAAGTGTCGGTTCCAATGCAGGTTAAGAACAGTGAATGGGGTTACTGGGTTGGAATAAATATAAAGTCACTGGTATCTCCTTGAGACCCAAGATTGGAAGGCAAAACCTCAGTAAGGGGATCCCAGCTGGTCCAGCAGGTGCACGTTGTGGGAACCAGCTATCATTCATGGCAACCTGGAGGAGCTCCTCCCTCTCAAAAGAAACAAAATACCCCTTAATACGGATATAATGTATTACGGTAATTACTTGGCTAAAAAAAAAAAAAAAAAACTGTCTTCCTACTTTAGTAACTGAAATAAAGGAGAACTTGAACAAGGTCTAGACCCTACTCATCCATCCAGTTCCCCAGGACAAAACAGTATATCCAATCCGTTAATCCGAAAATCAAGTCCAAATTAGTACAAAATCAACATCAATAAGTATACGTCAATGTTCCGAAACCAAGCTATAGCACCTTAAATCTACAAAAACTGTATATTCCCAAGGTGGTCACCACATAGGCCTATCGGGGCTCATCAGATGAAAACTCATCGCCTAAATGGGTTTCGGCGCTTAAATTTCATTACCCAGGCACAATGAGCGCGCCATGCCATAATCTGGCATACCCCTATGTAGTGACACCTATGGAATAATCATAAACAAAATCCAAAATATCCCAAAAATATAAAAATATATACCCCAGAAAAAAATTTTTCCAAGCATCCTTAACCAACCTTCAATTAACACTGAGATCCAAACCTTCAACCAATTTAAATCCAAATAATTACATAGCACTAGCCATCCCCCGGAACAATTTCACGTTCCCTCAAATTCTAAGAATTAAATTCCAAATATCATACTTTAATCTTTACCACATGTGTTGCAACCAACTCTAAACTACCGGGAAGATAAATCAGATTCCTTCAACAGGTGACCTTAAAATATTATTCAAGATAACTTAATAACTTTTATTGTGCTTATGTAAAATTTGAATATACTGAAAGCAAAGCTTTTTAAATTGCCAAGCAAGTTTATTGGCGGAAAAACCTCTTACGATTAGCTTCTTGCTAAGTAACATACATCTGTTTCTAAAATCGATGTAATTAGTACAAATTCTTGCATATCTAAATAGTTGGGAAAAATACGATGAATATGTTATATTCGAATGAATATTACTTTTTGGAAAAGAAAAATTAACTATTTCAAAATTAAAATCGTCTGTTTTATTATTTATTTTAAAAATTATTGTATTATTAGGTGCCACATTAATCTCTAAATCTAGAAAATGGTCATATTTGCCATTCCCATTACTGGATTCCAGCTTTAACTCTGGTGGATATATTTTACTTGAAATCTCTAAAAAATTTGAACAATTTATCACCAGAAGGTCATCTAAATATCTTTTATTATTTGAGAGCAAATACTTTATTTTACTTGGATTCTTTTTATCCATCATATAATCATATTCTAAATAATTTAAAAACAGGTCCGCCATAACTGGACTGGCATTATCCACCATAGGGATTCCAATACTCTGATTATATAGAATACCATTAAATTTTATAAAAGTATTAATTAGAACAAATTATATTAGATCAAAAATCATATCTAGGCTATAACATCTTCAACTAGTGGTGCTATGTAAACAATTAGTCCATCTCGTCCTCTTATTATACGTATCAATTTTTAAAAACGGCAAATTAGAAAAAAGAAAATCTTTCTTAATAATCTTTTTTAGATTTATAAATACTAAATTAATGGGTAAATTTGTATATAATGTAGTGAAATCAAACGAGCCCACTCTTTTGGCTGAAACTAAAGCAAGAGAGTCTATTACTTGCAGTGAATTATTAACGCTCCAGTATGGATTAAACTTAGAAAATTTTTTAATTCCCGAGCCATATGCCTCAAATTTATTTTTGATTTCTCCTAAAATACACGACAGGTCAATAGCCACAACTCTGGTCGGGCATCTTGCTGCACCCGCAATGAAGCGTGGTTTCGGGGGATTTTTATGAAATTTTGCCGTCCAATATAAAAACTGAAAATTTTTATCATTATCATTAACCTTAATATTAAATTTTTTAAAAAGTGAATCCTCTATTCCATTCAATAGACTATTATTAACTTCGTGAACCTTTTTATATGTATTTGTTGTACTAAGCTCCTTTGTTAATTAAATAAAAAAAAGACAAGTTTTTTAAACTGAAAGTAAGGAGCGACATTAAAACTTAAAACGAACAGAAATTATTCCGTATATGAAAGGGGCTGTCCCCTCCTCAACGCCTCGCTCTTTACGCTAAAGTTTTTTATTGTTTTAAAAAATAAAGTTGTGACAGAATCAAACTTTAGCGTAAAGAGCGAGGCGTTGGGAAGGGGACAGCCCCTTTCGTATACGGACTATTTTCTGTTCGTTTTAAGTTTTAACGTCGTTCCTTACTTTCAGTTAAAAAAGTTTTTTTTTTTAATTTAATTTCTGATTGTTTTTTAGTTAATGCAGCTTTTATTTTGGCCTACCGTCATCGAATAAGTAAACAAAATTTGCATAAAAATTTTACTTTTCTTTTGTTAAATGGATGTCTCTAAATTTGGTTATGACGTAATTTACAAATTAACTTACGTAACTAACTTCTATATTCGTATATTTTTCTTCTGGCAAAAAATACAAAGTTGCAGATTTTTGCAGATATGAGCTTGAAACCTATGTAATAGGGTTTTCTGATACGCTGAATCTGACGGTGTGATTTTCATAAAAATTCGTTCACTTGTAGGGGATGTTTCCTCCCTCTTTAAAAAATCGGGTAAATTTTCTCAGGCTCGTAGCCTTTGATGAGTAATACTAAACTTAATAAAATTTATATATTTAGAATCAGCATTATAAACCCATTCTTTTGATACATTTATTGACATCAAAATTCCGTTTTAAAAGTTTCGATTACTATTGAGCCGTATCGCTTGTTTTTTTATTGTTTTTTTTTTATTACGTATATGTTATTACGTATATGAGGGGGGTCTGCCCTGAATCCAAAACAACCTTTTTAAGGTAAAATAAAAAAAAAATATAATTCACAAACCCCTGAATCACAAAGGCCGTGTAATTAGAATACAGAGCTCTTTTGAAAGCACTAAAAAAAATGTAGCGTTAAGAGTAAGGTATTGACTTGGCGGAGAACCCCCTCATATACGTTATAATTTGTGTTCGTTTTAAGTTCTAATGTTGCTTCTTATTTTCAGTTGAAAAAAACTTGTTTTTTTTAAATTTAATTTCTGATCGTTTTTTAAATAATGCTTGGAAATCCGGCGCCCCCTTCAAAGAAATGTCCCTTGCCCCAAAGAAACATCATCCACGGAAAGATTCTCCCGAGTAATCCCCTCCTCCAGCCCCACCCTCCAGAAAAAAATCCTTCCTGAAAATGTCTGTATATTTCCCAATAACCAATAAATACTGCTGGCAAGTCCGGCGCCCCCTTCATGGTAAGTTCCCTTCTCCTATGAAAACTTCCTTCATGGACAGATCCTCCAACATAACCCCCTACCCCCCCCCCCCTACTACCAGAAAAAACCCTCCTGAAAACTTCTGTATACTTCCCAATAACCAATACTATATGTTAACATTGGGTAAATTTCATAACTTTCAGCCCTCCCCCCGAGGACTTTGGGGGATTGAGTCATCCTAAAAGACATAATTATCATATTTTCGACCATGCTGAACAAAATGGCTATCTCAAAATTTTTTATCGGGTGACTTTGGGAAAAAAATGAGCGTGGGAGGGGGCCTAGTTGCCCTCTATGTTTTTGTCACTTACAAAGGGCACTGGAACTTTTAATTTCCGGAACTTTTAATTTTGAAAAAGGAGTTTAATGCTCTTTGGAACTTCGATAAACTTAAACTTTACCAGGGAAATTGAATCCATCCGAAGGGAAGGGATTGAAATTCTTAATCTGATAGTATAATTCCCCTTTCTTCCCTAATCTATCGGTAAAACATCGAAATCACCTTTATATAAATATTGGAAGGGGTTAAGAAATGCAAGTGGCCAAAAAGAAGAATGAGGCCCCCCTTCATATAAACGACAGAAAATATACAAGGAAGGAATATTGTAAGTGTCCGATAGTCACAATCTTCTTATAGATAAGATTTTAATAAATGCCAGGCAAGTTCCAATGGTCACTAAGCTGGGAGAAAGAAGGACGAAGCTCTCCTAATTTCTTCTTCTTGGTTAAAGGTTTTTTTCTCTTCTTTAAACCTTAGGTTATTACAAGTTTCCGTTTCTAGGACGAAACTAATTTTATTCTATTTTAATCCTTAAAATGCCGTACCTTGTCTAGAGGGTCAAACCTTGGTTAATTAATATACTCTAAAGAATTATAAACACAAATCACAAAATATAATAAAAATCTAGAGTCTTAAGCTATTTGCGTGCGTATTTTCCTGCTTTGAATCTCTTTTAATTAGATTACGCATCCTTTCATTAATAAACCCTTTTAAGTCTATTGACAACCCTCAAATAGGAATTTCTGCTCTGACTCGAATTTCAGTTTAAATGATTCCAATTAAATTAATTCAGTATATGGCTTGGTCTAGCCCATGTGACAGAATTTTCTGAAGTTTATTACTTTATTCCAGTATTATTGTCAAAGAGATATTTAGACAGACTAGTGGCAGCCTTTATTGTAATTATAAAGCAAAACTCTTACTCATTCCTGGCTCAAAAAGTAAAGACTATCCCGATTTCCCATAAAAATCACTATTTTATGCTGTGTCTTGTTTTGTTATTCTTGTCTCCCTTGGCTAGAGACTAGTTTTATACAATCCATTCTTTAGTTCTTTAGCCAATCATAGTCCCTTGTTAAAAATGACCAGTTCTACTTTCATTATGTTAAAAAAAAACCTGTTTTGATGCAATTTTTATCATATGATATTATCACATGTTATTTTTAAGCGTCCAATCTGATTTTGAAACAGACTGGTTTATTTGCATTTTCTGGACAAGTTTGTACCTTCCTGAGCCAAGAGTACCTCTTTGTTCAATTAATATTTCACAATTTTAGATTTGTTATCTTTACACGAAAGTTATAATAAGGCTTTTTTATTTTTACAATTTAGTTAGGCTATAATAAGGCTTTCTCACACATGCTTAAGACAATTTTTGAAATTGAACTTGCGTTACTAATAGGCTATAGAATATCTGTTAATTAAACCCGTTACAGATAACTTGATCTATATAAAGTAATTCATTGTAATATGTCCATTCAACAACAAAAACTAGTAGTAATTTGTGATTTATCTGTAGCCAACAAACAAGATGCGTCAAGAATGCTTAAAATGTTCATCATTCCGTTCCCTGTACTAAATACCTCGTTTTTTTCCAAATAGAGAACGAGTATAACTTTGTTTTTTACTTAATAAGGATCAAACTAGGCATTTCCTAGCAGATTACACTGTAGAGAAAGACTATAACTTAGACAGTATACCTATATTATGTAACTCCCAATCTCTTATAAGAAGGACACAAATGAACTCCTGCAGCTTGGGAAAATACATACATAATCGTGCCTTAGAAAATGAAGTTTGCACAATCAAAATAGTAAAAGCGAATAAAAGCTTGATCCATAGAATTTGAGAAACTAAATATACTATCGCATCTCCCTTCGAATAAGCGATAAGAGTCCTTTTTTGAATTGCAATGCAGAAAAGGAGAATAAAATTGCATACATAAAAGAAAGATCAATTGTAGAACTGCCAAACGGATGTTCTCTAATAGCGGATATGTTAAAAGTGAATAGTGTGTATGACGGACGCATTGCAAAGAGATCACACCTTCAGACATTACAACAATATGTCTAAAGGGAAATCTTTCCTTAGCAGGAATAAGTAATGAATTTGAGACAAATACATGTTTCCTTACAAGAAGACAAAGGATAACAATTAACAAAATAGTGGACATTGACTTTCAATATTTTTACACTCTTTCTAACTATAATAGGACTCTTTTCAGTAGGGCTGATATTCAAAAAATTGAAAAAACTATGGTCAGATTATCGGCACCAAAAGTCTCAGGGATTCTATTTAGTAGTAGTTCAAGAAGAGATTGAATTACAATGATTCTTCGTAAATTTATTGTTTTTTCTTTTAACTTTTTGAAAGCAAAATTTACACTAAGAATTTAAGTGGGGGAAATTGTAAGAAAGCAAAATTTTTGTGTAATTTCAGTAAATGTAAGAAAACCTTATTTTTGTGTAACGTCAGTAAATCAATTTCAAGCCATTCTCAGTCCAATAAACTAGAAATAAATCCACTATTTTTCCATAGCTTAACTTTCCCCTTTATTGGCCACCATAAATAACCTAGCCATAAATCTTGGTGGCTGTCTTTGTTTCAAATACAAAACAATGTATTGACTCTCAGTAAATAACATGATATAATCCAGCCCAACATTACTACTATAGAATATACAAAAAGGACAATTGCGACACATAACGTGTTTTTTTTAAGAAACTAAGAAAGAAAGAAACGACTAATTTAACTGAAGGCTGTGATATGCTCAAATTTCTAGACAGGCCGAGACAAAAACTAATCTTTAACAAATGACAATTAAGAGTTAGATAGCTCTAAACAAAAAATACCATAGGGTCTAGAAGGTGTGAGAATGTGGGAAAGCCATCATAACCTGACTAAATTGTAAAAATAGCAAAGTATGACTTTTGAGTAATTATAAAGGTAACGAAGTATTAATTTTCTTTGTGTAAGGAAAACAAACAACATTACATTTGAATAAGAATACCCTTGATCCATCAAGGGCCATAAAATGCAAATACCGGACCGCCGTTTTAAACTCAAGGGGTCAACGACAAGAAATATTACGCGATTTGTAGCACATGACAAAACAGGGTTTTTAATAGAGAAAGCGGAAACTAACCTTTTGAACAAAGAACTATTATTAGGATTACATCAAAATTGGGCTCTAGCCAATGAGAGAAAAGAAGAACAAAATAAGACAAAACTTAAAATAGGGATTGGGGGACGAAAACGAGGTAGTCTTTTTTGGATCAAACAAGGAGTAAGTGTTTTTACTTTGTAATTAAGGTATACTACCACTGTCTGTCTGAATTCCCCTTAGAGATAAAAGTTTGAAGATAAAATTAAAATAAGAAGAAAACCTCTAAAGATTTCTGTCACCTGGAGATACTTTAATACGTATATAGGAGAAATTAATAACAACTAGTGCTGAAATCTAACATTTTACTATAAGTTGGTGATTTTGAGTTTATAGATCGGTAGTATTTCCAATTAGACAAGGCTTGAGCCATTTGGACAACAGCATTTTAAGGTTAGAATAAGCTAAATTAAATTTCTTCCCAGAAATTTAAGTTTCGAATAACTCAAGGTTTAAAGAGGAAAGGAACCTTAACCAAGAAGCCAACGTTAGACGAGCCCTTTGTGCTCCCCCTTTCAGCCTAAAGTTCATTGGGACTTAGCTTGACTTTATAAAGACCTTATATCCGAAAATTGGACTTATCGGACAACAACATTACTTGCCCCCCCCCCTTTTGTGCAATCTTCAGACGGTTGTATGGAGAGGAACACCGGTCCCTTTTTAATCATTCTTTCAGTTCGTTAAACCCGTACTGCATGTTTATACAAAGGTGGCCTTAATGTTTATACAGGTAGTTTAGGGAAAAAGGGAACAATATTGTAGATTTAAGAATTTCCAAACCTTTATGTCCAGATATTTTCAATTAAGAGTTAGCCCTGCTAAAGTTAAAGCTTACTAAAGGTCCAAGGAATACACAGCCGTTTACAAGAAATAATAAAAGGATCTCTTGGTTTGGGTTAATGTAAATTGAAATAAAATCAAGTACGGTTATTCTTAGCTTAGCTCAGCAATAATTTGAACTATAAGATTTTTATAGCCCAGAACTCAAGCCTTGGCTAGCTATTCAAGTGTAACTCTTTTAAGTAGAAACATTGGATAGCCTAGAATTAACTTAATATTTTTCTTTTCGGTAAACATTGGTGGATTGAGCAAGTAGACCATATACTTTAGACCTAGAAGAGGTTTAGAAATCTTCAACATAATCAGAATCAGAATATTTTTCTTTTTATCTTCTTTTGTAATAAAAGTCAGTTGTCACTGAATTCTGAGTACCGATTTCTTACCCAAGCCTCAGTTTGTAACACGCTACCAAATTTATTAGCCCTGATAGCAGGGGCAAACTTACAAAGGTTAAGGGGGTGTCTTGTCTTGATATCCAGCTAGGGAAGAAAGGAGCCTTTTTTGGTAAGTAACTTTTTTTTAACTAAGTTGATAGCAACCACCAGTCTGTCTCTACTTCTTTGAATGTAATATTGAAATAATAAAGCCTTTTTGTGACTTTGTTTAAACTGAGAGGATCCTATTTTTCTGAATCAAGTGGTCAAGTAAAACTCTTCAATTCCCTTTTGGTTTTTGGCCGTAACCTTAGTTAGATTAGTATATTCTCCTCGGAGGGCCCACATCGTAGGGGTGGCAAAGCAGGGTTTCCAACACGAGTGAGTTTCTTCCAAGAAGCATAAAATTGTTGGTACGAGCTTAGAATGACGAGGGGTTTAAGGTGGAATAACTGGCAACAAGAGAGTAAAACTTCTCATTCCGTTGTAAGCCTTATTTACAGGCTAGTGCTTTTTGGAACTTAGGCACAGTATTTCCACGCATAAAATAGAAATTCGCTAGACTCCAATCCTGTGTACATACTACATTCTTTCTCTAAATGTCTGTGCGACAGAGTCTGAATCCAGATAAGAAGTTTATTACACCTCTAGCTTGTGCTTTTACCTCTCCTATTCTTTCTGGACCGTATATACAGCCAAGGGCGCCCATAAGGGGGGAGGGGGCAGAGGGGGACTTCAGTTCCCCCTGCCGAATGCTGCTACCTTATATACTTTTTTGAGATTTCTATTTTACAACTAGATCTCAGCACCGTGCCAATAAGGAAAAGTCGGTGGCGGTGGGAGCAAAAAACAACAGAAGCGGAGCGCCCTTGGCACGATCTTTGTCGACCACAATTTTTTTTGTTTTGATCAGTCTTTCTCAAATATCAGTTTAAATTTACATCAGAGTTCGGCCGATTCATGAGTTAGAAACTTTGCGAGTCACTGCCTGGACGCAGGTCTTCTTTGTTATTAATCAAGAGAAGTAGAAATCTGGTAAAAACGAAAAGGCTGTTGCATTTCAGAACCTTTGCGTAATAGTTGAAATATCTAATAGGTATTTATTCCTAAACATTTTAATTATCAAAATTAGTAGCATTTTTTTCATCGAGCGTCTGTCACCATCGAGAAGAACTGTCACCATTTACATCACAGCTGGGTTGGTAGAAAAATCTTTCCCCTTAGCTTTCATACTATCAAACATCCAGAAGGGAGTTGGAAGGTGTATCCCTTTTAAATCTTGATGGTTTTAATCGCAAAGATCTGTACTCTTAAATACAGACCAACCAAATGTTTTCTAGCCCATGAAGCTGATGGCAAATTGCCGTGCTCATTAGATGTTCTAAATCTAACCCCATCCCTACCTGCACTGCTATCCTCTCAACCAATGCTTTCAGTAGCCCTGTGATTTTTCAGCAATTGTGAAATAGGATAATCACACCTGAACAAGCACAACCCCATCCCAGCACCTCCAAGAAAACAAAATGCTTCAAGGACGGAAGCAGGGCAGAACAAAAGCGCTCACCGATACATCAGTGAAATCCAAGATTGAAGCTACCTTTGCTGTAAGGAAGACAAAGAAGTTGCGGAAAAGAAAAAAATTAAGCAACATAAACAGGAAACGCAAACAAGCAGGCTGTGAAGAGATTTGGTAAGAAGACAGCAATGAGGGTGAAAATAAACTAGAAAGATTCAGACAGTGACTATTAATGGCAACTCAGACACTTCTCTTGGGTAAGATAGTGAAAAGGAATGCGAACTTAGTTTTTGGTTTGCGTTGCAGTGGGCAACTTTGTAAAAGTAATCTATGAGGGCCATTAGGGAGAAGATAGAAACTATTTCAGAGATCAGTGTGACGACTATAAGTGGTGGGGGAGATAGTGTGTGAAAGTGGCTGGAACAGCCAGATCATATCTACTACAGTAATGAGGATTTAGAATAAAACCACCCAGTGCATGAACCCAATTTGATTGTTGCCTTAAGCTTGCTCTGGATAAACTTATCCCTCTGAATGGTTTATATGCTCTTCTGCCCTAATTTGAGTTAGAAGTAATAATAACTCTTCTAATTTTATTTATATGCTCTTCTACCCAGAGCTCTTAAAGGAACAATCAATTAATTGGTAGCAAGATAAACTGAGGCGATTTAGTTCGAATCGGTACTCAAAACCCGGTGATAATTTGATTTTATTAGTAAATTCAATAAAAGAGGAGAAACATTGTAATTTCAATGATTATAAACCCTTCCAATGATTCTCTTCAGAATTGGATAGCCTTATTTTGTGTGTGTTTCCGGTGTCCAGGAGTTTTCCTCTATTTGTCCACGCCGTTAACCGAGAAAAGGGATTGTTTTTAAGTTAAGGGCTATTGAATATTTCTAATTGAATAAATTACACTTGGATACCTAGTTATGGCTTGGGTCCTGGGGTATTAAAATCCTTTACTCCAAGTTACTGCTTTTAAGGTGAGGCAAAACTCGGAATAACTACACTTGTTTATCAGTTTAACCCAAAACAAGGTAATTTCTAATTATTTCATGTAAAAGCAATCAGTGTTCTTTGGATCTTGAGTAAAGCTTAAACTTCAATAGGAAAGATCCTGGATTGAATTTTCCTAGACTGGAAAGATCTTAAACTCTCTGCCTTTCTAATAGTACCCCCTTTTCCATAGTACTCCCTTTCTATATAACATAAAGACCATCTCTTGTATTTACAGTCGGGAAAGGATCAGTTAGGTAAAAGACAATTAAAATATAGGGATCTCCTCCTGGATTCAGACTGCAGTACGACGAAAGAAGAATCCAAGTAGGGGGTACACAAAACTGGAGTCCAGGGAATTCCAATTTCTGGATGTGAAATCTATTACAAAAACAAAGCTTAAGTTCCAAGAAACGCTAGGCTAGAAATATGGAGGCACAAAAGGTCTTAAGGCTTTTACTCCTTGTTATGAGTTTCTCCCCATAAAGCTTAGGCTATTCAAAGCTGTTCCACCAATTTTATGTTTCTGGGAAGAAACTTATTTGAGTTCTTAAATTTAGTTAATCTTAGATTATTTTATTCTTTAATAAAGTTTATCCTTAATTTAGACAGTCCCAGCCTTAACTAAAATGAAATATAAAGACGAAACTATAGGACGAACCACCAAAATGGAATAAATTCTAACAAAATCTTGAGTTATTTACAAGGGTGATCTCCGCCCTTTTTCTATACTCTAATCAATTTTAATTAGATCACGTATCTCTTGCTTAATCAGAATACATCTTAGAGTTACCTTGAACCATCCGTAAGGCTTAAACCTTTAATAAACCAACTGGCAAGTTTTCAAGGGGGAAAAATATCTCTCTAACTAAAGTTAAGGCCAAAAAGGATCAAACGATTTAATTGTTAACTTAATTAAACACAGACATAGGCTCTTTTTGGTTTGGACAAAGCTACAGAAAAGTTTCACAGTTTTGCAACTTTATCTCAGTATTACATTCAAAGGAAATTTAGACAGGCAAGTGGTTGCTATTATGCTTGTTAAAGAGAAGTCTACTTACTTATTTCCTAGTTCCAGAGACAAAACAACTCTTAATTTTTGTTATTGTTTGTCTTTTATTTGTTTAGTGTTGTTTTCATTCTTAACTGTCATTCACTAGAGACTAGTTTTTTTGCCGTCCCTTCTTTAAATTATAGCCAATCCCAAACCTTTCTGTTGAAAAGTAGTTTTTTCCTGTATTTTGGGGCCTTGATTCTAAAAGCTTGAAATGTCACAACACTTTAGGACATTCCACTCTGCTTTATACATAACTGGTGTAGATTGAGTCTTCAAATATTTATTATGGGTTCAAAATGTCGTTCGATACTTAAAAAAATGTCTTTTCAAGATTTACGTTGGGCATACAAAGAGAAGGTATTCTCAAATTTAAAGCTAATTTGAAATAGTCTGTTTACTTCTGATCTCTTGGAGCAAAGGGGATTCCAACTTCTATTGAAATTGAGTTACTAAATTTACACAAAATAAGGCCTCTTTACAGTCTTCCCCGCTTAAAATCTTAGTATAATTTTGTTTTAAAATGGATAAAAGAAAAAAAGCAAAAATTTACTAAGAATCATTGTAATTTAGTTTCTCCTTGTGCTGCTTCCATATGAAACCCCTGAGACTTTTGGTACCGATATTCTGTCCATAATTTTCTTAATTTTTTGAATATCAGTCCTACTGCAAGGAGTCTTATTATAGATATAAAGAGTGTAAACATATTGAAAGCCAATGCACAATATGTTGCTACATGTTTCCATTTTTCTTTCTTGTAAGGAAACTCGTATTTGCCTCACTTCGTCCAGGTGAATGGTTAAAGTAAAACTATTCTGAAAGCAAATAAAAAGTAAATATTCAATTTCGTCTTCCTAATGTAGTAGAACCTTTGCGAAGATCTCAGCCGGAGTCCTTATGCGTTTATATGGACATTTTTAACCCTTGCTCCTGTCTTGCCAAGCAGAGATCAATCAACTCTTTGATTACGTTAAGGCTAAAATTAGGCATAACTTTAAGAAGAATAAGATATATTAATTGACCTTTACAGACAGCTGAATTTTATTTTTCTTATTTGGGCAATTTCAACCTTTATTCGCAGTTTTGGTGATTGACCATTCAAAGCGAAGGTTTAAGGCAGATATTTTTTAAATTAGAAGACATGGAAGCTTAGTGGTTTTAGTCCTTTATCCTGAATCTGCCAAAAGCTAATAAAAAAAATTACTTGAGTACAACTTGGTCTTAATGGTCGTAATATAAGCTTTTCAACTATGCTTCAGGAGTTTCAGTTTTTCGCTTCTGTAATTCAAGCATGGTGTTAAATCATTTAAAACGACGTCTCAGTCATAACTCTTGCCTTTTATTGATAGTTTTAACTTTACTTCGATGAGAATATTGGAGACATTTTTTCATAAAAGTAAAGACATTTATATTTTTTCAGTAAAGTACAAATTATGTTCTGGCCTTGGGAAGGCATAGGGCTTTTGAGCCCTACGCATGTTAATTTCTGCTCGTTTTGAGTTTGACTCGGTTATTTATTGTAATTTCTGTTCGTTTTGGGTTTTATTTATTTATCAATGCTGATTTGTGGTAGTTTCACGCTTGGTAGATTATTTGATTTTATTTTTGCTCATTTTTGGTTTAATGGAGTTCTTTACTTTTCTTTGAAAAAACTTATTTTGTAGACATTTTTTTTAAATTAATATTTAAATAGACTTGGCTATAAGTTTTTTGTCATCCAATCCCAAGAAAAATACTTTTAATTATAACCTATGTGGTCTCCCGGTATCTGTCATTGGGGTCCGTCGCCATCCGTGTCAATACTCACCAGCACCTCCTTTCTCTTTTTCTTAAAATTCTTCATTATCTCAAAAGTCATTTTGAATGCTTTTTCCTGGGTTTCCTAAGAATATTCTATTATATTAGTACAATTATCTAAGATCTACCAATATTTATAGTACTGAAAAGCCTACAGAAAAATTTGTTAAGGGATATTTCCACGTTTTAATTCCACGAATAGCGCTCTGTAAATCATTCTCTCTTGAACGTTTAGGCTCATGCTTTTATAATTCTTTGTATATAACTCTTCTTTAGATTTAATGTAGGACTCTCCAGGTAGATCCAGGTGCCGTAATACTGTAATAAAATCCTTAGTTCTTCGACATAAAAATGATACCCAATATCATTTTGCAATTACATGTTTCCCCGTCCGTATGTGAAGCCTATAAAAATTCAGTAAAAATAGTTTATTTTAATACTTGCGATGAACCTCTTAACCTACCACGGGGCAAAGCCGTTGGTACATGTGAGGTAATAAACAATGATTATCTTAAAAATATAACCCTTTTAGTAGCAGGATAAATAGAAAATGCAACTGAAGCCTTTTCTATAGAGGGTGATAGAGCAATATGAGAAAATCACAAATTTTTGAACAGAATTAACTCAGGCCCTTTAAGTCCAAAAAGAAAACAAATCGTTGAAAAACTTTTGTTAAAACTAAAACGAGCTCTTGCAACCGGACCTAGATCGAAACATACCTATTAAATGCGTTAAACAATTTCCTTTACTATTTTTCATGTCAGAATGTTTGCAGAAACATAAAGACGAAATTTGAGAGCAGGGATAATTGAAAAGAGGTGCTCGGAATATACTGCCCCCATTTTTGGCATAGGGAAACCAGGCACACATGGGAAGGTTCCATCAAAAATTTGTGGGATGAAACTAATAGGCGATTTCTTTTAGATTTAAGAGAAATAAATAAAGCTATAAAAGATTCACAATGGGGTATCTGGACAATTTCAGAAGTTTTTTCTGATCTTTCTAACAAACCAACTTTATCACAACAATTGACATTCGTAATGGGTTCAGCCACTGTAACCTGGCTGAAGAAAGCCAAAAATAGTATAATTTTTCAAAGTATGGAATTTTTTATGATTTTGAATGCTTGCCATTAGGGTCAGTTTTCTCATCTCGTGCCTTTGTTGAATTCTTAAACCAGCCATATGGGCCTGAGTTTACCTCATTTTTGTCAAGTTATGCAGATGACTTAACAATTCATACATCTGGGACCTTCAAGGAACATTTGAAACATATTGAACTAACCTTACAACAAGCTATAAAATTTAAATCTTAGACTTAATCTCGACAAGTCCCAATTTTTTTCAGAACAATGTAACTATGACCAAGGGGACAAAGTTCATATGGGTTAATAGCACTCCATATAATAAGTTTACTAACCCTTTCGGGACTAGTAGTGTTGTGAGTATGAATAATTATATATCAATCTTGAGATATAAAAAATAGACATTTGTAACTAGCCATAACCAGTCTTTGATGCTAACTAACAGGAATTCAACCCATTTCAGAAAGTCCTATGTACATGGATGACTTTGTTTACAAGAGGCATAACCCTTAAAAAGGCTGAAATACATAATCAAACAGTCTTCAAGAATATTGGTCAAATTTTTACCATTAATGGTGCCCACCAAGTAATATATTATGTTAATTTGAAAAACCATCTGATTAAACTTGGATGAACTAAATTTGATCGCTTCGATCGTCAAAAACATAAATTTTGTGGAGCAGATAATGGAAAAGGATCTAGAAAGGAGAAAAATGAACTTCACTGACCTTAAGGTAATAAATAATTTAAAAGAATATGTAGTCGATAAGTGCAGAACATTAGATGAAGAATTGAATTAAAGTGAAGGAAACCTAAAAATAATTGAGTCCTTAATTACTTATAACACGAAAAGGAACAAAATGAGCCTATTACCTCTTTCAGGGCAAACCATAGGATTGGTAACAGGGCTAGCAGCTGAAATGGAGGTAGAAACTATTTTTCAAGTAGTGGATTATTTATCAAAGAGAAAGATAATTCATCTGTCTGACCGGTGTACCTCATTAGTGATTGACCTAGACAGAGAACTGAAAAAGGAAAGAAACAAAATCTTAAAATCTTTGGGAAAGCTTCAAGACGGATTATTGAATATGTATCTAAACAGAATAATGAGACAAATTTCTTACGACTGCAGGTAAACAAAGAAATTACAAGAAGCTTAGTTCAGGTTAAGAAATTAGTAAACAAAACTGAAAGGATAATACTTTCCATTCTTCAGGAAGATAGTAGAAGTTTCCCATTTCTTGTTACAAATCCTGCTGACATGTGTAAGATTGCCCTACTTATCGTTGCTAAAATTTGGTAGAGTCTTATAGCTGAGGCGTTGGTAAGTATCGGTACTAAAAATCCAGTGACAACTGTTTTTTATTATAAAATAGAATAAAAGGAAAAATGTTCTAATTCTAATTATTCTGAATTCATCCAATACCTCTTCTAGGTCGGCTAATATTATATTGTGTGTGTCTGTTGTTCAATCCTCGTTGTTTACCGAAAAAAAAGGATAAATTTAGTTCTAGGCTAATAATACTTCTAATGGCAGTTGTTGCTCTTGAATAATTAGACAAGACCTGGGTACCAATGTAATTAAAATTCTTTGCTTCAAATTATTGTTTTTCGTAAACTAGGAATAACCCTTTGATTAGATCTCAAATTATTTGTTTACACTAAACCAAGCTCTTATGTTTATATCTTGAAATAGGAGGGTAATGCTCTTTGGAACTTCGATACACTTAAACTTTACCAGGGAAGATTGAATCTATCTGGACGGAAGGGATTGAAATTATTAATCTGATAAAATAATTCCCCTTTTTTCCCTAACCTATCTGTAAAAGATCGGGGCCACCTTTATATAAATATTGGCACGGTTTAAGAAATGCAAGAGTGGCCAAAAAGAAGAATGATGTCCCCCTTCGTATAAACGTCAGAGAATAAACAAGGAAGGAATGTTGTTAGTGTTCGATAGTCCCAATCTTCTTATATATAAGACTTTAATAAATGCCAGGCAAGTTCAAATGGTCACTAAGCTGGGAGAAAGAAGGACGAAGCTCTCCTAATTTATTCTTCTTGGTTAAAGTTTTTTTTTCTCTTCTTTAAACCTTAGTTTATTCACAAGTTTCAGTTTCTAGGACGAAACTAATTTTATCCAATTTTAATCCTTAGAATGCTAAATCTTGTCTAGAGGGCCGAGGCCTTTGTTATTTAATATATTCTAACCGAATTATAAATCCAAATCACCAAATATAATAAATATCTAGAGTCCTAAGCTATTTGCGTGCGTATTTTCCTGTTTTTAATCTGTTCTAATAAGATTACGCATCCTTTCATTAATAAACTCTTTATAAGTCTATTGACAACCCTCAAATGGGAATTTCTGCTCTGACTCCAATTTCAGTTTAAATGTCTCCAATTAAATTATTTCCGTATATGGCTTGGTCTAGCCCAGGTGACAGAACTTTCTCTGAAGTTTATTACTTTATTCCAGTATTATTCTCAAAGGGAAATTTAGACAGGCTAGTAGTAGCCTTTATCCTAATTATAAAGAAACACACTTACTCATTCCTGGCTCGAAAAATAAAGACTACCCCGATTTCCCGTAAAAAACACTATTTTATGCTGTGTCATGTTTCGTCATTCTTGTCTCCCATTGGCAAGAGACTAGTTTTATACAATTCCTTCTTTAATTCTTTAGCCAATCATAGTCCTTTGTTAAAAATGACCGTTACTGCTTTCATTATGTTAAAAAAAAAACTGTTTTGATGCAATTTTTATCATGTGATATTATCACATGATATTTTTAAGCGTTCAATCTGACTTTGAAACAGACTGGTTTATTTGTATTTTATGGACAAGTTTGTACCTTGCTGAGCCAAGGGTATCTCTTTGTTCAACTAAGATTTCGCAATTTTAGATTTGTTTTCTTTACACAAAGGTTATAGTAAGGCTTTGTCATTTTTACAATTTAGTTAGGCTATAATAAGGCTTTCTCACTACCTCTCACACTTAAATTCGTAGTACAGTTATTGTTTTTCTTAAAGGAAACCATAAATTTGCTTAGAATCAATTGAATTCGATTTCTTCTTGTTCTACTGTTACGTGAACGCCTTGAGACTTTTGTTTTCTAAAGTCAACAAAGAGAAAAATCTCTAAAAAAAAAAAAACAAACGAGACTGTGGCCAGTGGAGAGAAAAGAAAAACAACAGAAACAAAACAACGCGGATATTTCGCCTGTATACCAACAAGGTGTCTTCAGCACGAAAGACAACACAAAAAAACAAGATAAAACTAAAAACCAATAAAACCACCACCAAAAAAAAAAAAAAAAAATTTAAAAACGGCCCAAAAAGAAAAACGTTGGGAAAAGTTTCGAAAATTTAGTTAAATCAGTTAGGATACCAGAGTAAATGAGAAAAAATAAAAAAAATGTAAACTAATTTAATTATTCATTTGCGAAATAATCCTTTTGTTAGCTAGTACTGAAGCAAATCGTTTTGGTCTTGCAGGTAAAATAGTCCCCTGGTGATTATTTAAAATCTTTACTCCCTTATTGACAATTGATTCACTCTTTGGAAGGTTATCATAAATTGGGTCAATATTTAAATTTCCCGAGTCCCTGTTTATGGAAAGGTTAGCAAACATATGTGTCTTAATTTCTATGGCTTCCCTGGCCCATTGGGTGTAACCCTTATCATTTGAAATAGCCAAGGCTTCATCAAATTTTACAAAATGATCTGGTTGAAGCCAAATATGCTCTGCTAAAGCTGAAACAAAAGTTTCTGGAGCCTTGCTTAATTGTAGGGTTTTTTCTATTGAATTTCGGTGTTCAATAAACCTTTCAACAAATTGTTGGTGAGTCCTACCAATATAGAACTTCCCAAAAGAACACGGAATTTTATACACCCCACTTACTAAAATTCCCCGAGTTAAATCCTTACCAGAACTAAAAAAACTACCCATTGGCCTCAGCGATTGGAAACATGTATCAATACCAAATTTACGTAAAACCCGTGAAATTTTCTCACTCAAACCAGGTACATATGGTAATGAAATGAAGCTTTTTGATACAACTAAATCTAAAGACTGAGAAACCTCAAAAACCCTACTACTATGTTTGGCCCGTCTATTTTCAATTATTTTATCAATGAACTTAATTGGATAACTATTACAAAATAAAATATCCCTCAAGTATAACAATTCCGAATCCAGAAATTCCTGGGAACAAATTTTAAAGGCTCTATCCACTAGTGAAATTACAACCCCCCTTTTCACCGACATAGGGTGGCAAGAATGAGGTTTCTCAGTCTTTAGATTTAGTTGTATCAAAAAGCTTCATTTCATTACCATATGTGCCTGGTTTGGGTGAGAAACTTTCACAAGTTTTACGCAAATTTGGTATTGGTACGTGGTTGTAATCGCTGAGGCGAAGGGGTAGTTTTTTTTAGTTTAGGACAGGATTTAACTCGTGGAAATTTAGTAATTGGAGTATATAAAATTCTGTGTTCTTTTAGGAAGTTCTACATTGTTAAGACTCACCAACAATTTGTTGAAAGGTTTATTGAACACCGTAACTCAATAGAAAAAAACCCTACAATTAAGCAAGCCTCCAGAAACTTTCGTTTCAGCTTTAGCAGAGCATATTTGGTTTCAACCAGATCATTTTGTAAAATTTGATGAAGCCTTGGCCATTTCTAATGATAAGGGTTACACCCAATGGGCCAGGGAAGCCATAGAAATTAAAAAACATATGTTTGCTAACCTTTCCATAAATAGGGACATGGGAAATTTAAATATGGACCCAATTTATGATAACCTTCTAAAGAGTGAATCAATTGTCAATAAGGGAGTAAAGATTTTAAATAATCACCAGGGGACTATTTTACCTGCTAGACCAAAACGATTTGCTTCAGTACTAGCTAACAAAAGGATTATTTCGCAACTGAATAATTAAAGTAATTTACAGTTTTTTTTATTTTTTCTCAGTTACTCTGGTGTCCTCCCTGAAGTAGCTCAATATTAGCATCTTTTCTCTACGTAGATTAGTTTGCGCCGATTGTACATTTTTGTTTTTTTTTTTGGTGGTGGTTTTATTGGTTTTTAGTTTTATGTTGTTTTTTTTTTTTTGTGTTTTCTTTAGTGCTGAAGACGCCTTGTTGGTATAAAGGCGAAATATCCGCGTTGTTTTGTTTCTGTTGTTTTTATTTTCTCTCCACTGGCCACAGTCTCGTTTGTTTGTTTTTTTTTTAGAGATTTTTCTCTTTGTTGGTTTTTTGTCATGGCTGGCCAGTTCGGCTTAAGATCTTTCATTTCTAAAGTCTACCCGTAGTTTTCTGAACTTTTTAAATATTAGTCCTATTGAAACTAGTCCTACTAAAGAAAAAAGTAAATTAACAATATTGAAAGTAAATGTCCAATAATTAGCTATTGTCTTTCCTCTGTCTTCTCGTAAGGAAATATGTATTTTCCTCAGTTCATCTAGGTCAATCTTCGTCTTAGAGTTGTTCTGGAAATATATAGAGATTAAATCTTCGAATTCATTGTCCCAGTCATTGTGTATCCCGGCTCGGGAGAGGTTCCCTTTTAGGCTTATTATAGATATATTTGAAGGCACCATTTGCTTTGCCATATTTCCTTTATACATCCTATTTATCTTTAACATTTCTGCTGTTAGAGAAGACTCCTCTGGCAACTCCACGATTGAGCTTCCCTTTATATACGTGAATATACTGTTTTTCTCTGTTTTGCATTTGAAATGTGTTTTTATTTCTTCTTTGAAAGGAGATGTGATGATATACTTTGCCCTTCCAATTCTTTAAATTAAGATATTATTTTCTTTTACAATTTTGGTTGCACACACTTTGTTAATTAATGCGATATTTTCCTTGTAGAGTTTGCTAGACTGCAGGAATTCATTTATGTGCTTCTAATAAGAAATTCGTGATTATATATTAATGGTACACCTTTTAAGTTACACTCTTTTTCTATATTGTAATCTTCTAAGAAATATCTAGTTTGATCATTACTCAACCTAAAAAAATTAAACTCGTTTTCAATTTGAAAAAAATACGAAGTGTTTGACACTGGATATGGTATTCTCAACATTTCGTACATTGTGAGCTCATCTTGTTTGTTTGATATAGAGAAATCAGAAATTACTACCAGTTTAAGTTGGTGTGCGGTTACGTTACAAAGAGTAATTTTATATAATTTCCATAATCCATATCCTATATTTGACAGATATTTTAAATCCTACCGGCAGTGCCTTTTATTTTCAACAATTTTGTAAATCCTATGGGTAATGTGATTTAGTCTTATCATTGTTTCTTAGATGGTGCTATTACTATATTTTTACGAATGTGCATTGGTCATTAATCATTGTTCATTGTTCATTGGTCATCGCCCTAAGTTGCGATTTTTCTCTAGTATCAATTGACCGAATATCAAAGAGGTCCCGAGTGAAAATATTTTCTCTAAGAGTGTGGTAACTACCACTAACTTTATCTCCTCTCTAACAGAAGTCATACGTCTTTACTGCTTCTTCAACCTGGCAGTACATATTTCTTAAGACATCATTATGTCTATATTTATTTAAGGTTTTGACAGCTCCCATCTGCATCCCCCCAAACAGGACTTGAATGCAGGAGACGGATGACTCCATTAACTAGTTTTTTATTATTATAAAATGATCTTAAATTGACGTCTTTTTTCTCGTCAGAATCATCCGGTGTATACAATAAGCCATTCATGTAGACTCATAGACTCATAGACTCATTTATTTTATAAACAACTATCGTAGTGTTGCCGAAGCCGTGACTAAATGGCGCTGTTTAGTACATTGCATAAAACTGGTCACTAGCGGTTAAATAACTAACAAAAAAAGGCACGAAAGAATTGCTGTGACGGGTTGTTCGACACTTTGCGGCACTAGTTGGTTCTTATGGCGGGTGTTGGTGGTAATAGGTGCAGATGGGGGAAGCAACAAACGGTGTTTCTGGGACGGGAGAAGGGACTGCCCAAAATTGCACATCAACTGCAAGTGCCTATCACGCAATGTTGGCAGTCGTAAGGTACTAAGGGCAGCCTCACAAGAGTTGAATTTCAGGCCTAATATCACTTTCACTGCCCGTTTTTGGATGGCCTCCAGATTTTCACTTAGGTGGTCAATATTACGAGCCTGAGTGCCCCACACAGGACACTCATATTCTAGGATAGGGCGCACATATGTGATGTAAACCGTCTTCAGCTGACTTTGTGAGAAACCCAGTCGGCGCAAGGTAATTAGCGACCGTAGTGCGCAACTACCTTTTTTCAACAGACCGGAAATGTGCGCGCTAAATGAACAGTCAACACTGAAAGTAACCCCGAAAATCAATGAGGTTGAGGCGGTGGGGTACCACGGATCCGAGCATGAGAGGTCACGCTTAAGTGGATTAAACCTCATGACTTTTGTTTTATTCACATTAAGCTGGATGTCATTAATGCTACACTGCTCGAGAAAGGGTTTACTGATCTCACTGCTGAACTGGGGATACACGTCGGAATTTTCAGCAAGATATTTTAGAAGTAGGGAGATATCGCCCACGTATTTGAATCTGTCTTCAAACTTGAGAATAATTTGATTAATTACCGCTAAAATCAAAAGAGCTGCCAGCTTAGTGCCTTCAGTTCAGCCCCACACACGTCACACGTCAGCTCAGCCCACTCAGAATTTAAGTCCCTTGGGAAGAGGGCATAGACACACTGGGTCGGTTACGCAGTAAGTCAACAACTAAGAGCAAAATATGCTTCCTAGCGCCCATCTTTTTTAGGCTATTTGCTGCTGTATAATAGCGGATCAAGTCAAATGCCTTACGATAATCAACTAAAAGCAGGCCAACAAGGCTACTGCCTTTGTCCAACCACTCGGTAACCAGGTGATAGAGACGTACTAGATAATGAGTCATACTACTCCCTTTCAAATAACCGTACTCAAACGGATCAAGGCTGACTGAACTTGGGCTAGGAGCTCTCTATAAATAAAGGATTCGGTCACTTTAGCCATATTAGGCGTAATAGAAATCGAACAAATCTGATCACAGGATTTTGGGTCTTTGATTTTGGGTAAGACGCCCACGTAGGCTTTTTTCCAAGCACTCGGGAATTTGTGCTCCTTGAACGACTGATTGATCACTAATGAGAGTGGCTTTCCTAAAAACATAGAATACTCTCTTAAAAGTTTAACTGGCAATTCTCCTGAATAAGAAGCACAGCTGCTTTTCAACTTCTGAAATTCTTTATGCACCGCAAACTCAGATACCTCAACAATTGTATCTTCAGAGACGTCAGCAATGAGGGCTTCGATTTCGGCTTCGGTGAAGGACGGGTGAGTAGTACAGATTGAAGTGAAAAAGGCGTTCACTTCAGCTGATTTTATCAGCGTTCTGTCATCTTTCTGTATCTTAACGTCACTGGTGGTATGTTTAACGGTAAGACGCATGACTTAAGAGTGCCACTTGCGGGGCTCACCTTGAAGGAGAGGCGAGACTTTGTCTTGAAAGTACCGTTTCTGCGCTGCTCGTAACAGTTTAACAATACGGTTACGAAGTTTTTTTGCTTGAACAATATCACCACTGAGATGTAACTGGCAGCGAGTTAAGATAAGCATCTTGAGATCTGGTGTTACCCAAGATTTGTCAGTGTCACTAACAGTTTATTTTTTTCTCAGGGAAATGTTCATGATATTTACATAACAGCAAAGACTTGAAATTATCAACTTTGTGGTCGATATTTGTCAAAGAGCAAATCTCATCAAAGTCAAACGTCCCAATCCACTGTCCGAAGGAACGAATTGCCTCTTTAGTCATAGGTAGAGTGGCAATTGTTGCTTTGTGTGGTGCTGGTTGGCCTTCCAAAGAAGTGTGTTATGGTCGGAGTTATGCAACGGACTGTGAGAGCAGGGTACTTCGTAATAATTGGGAATGTTTGTGAAAATAAGGTCTAATATACTACCACTAACGTGCGTTGGGATCGAGACAACTTGCTAGAGGTCAAGCATGCTGGAGACCCATGCCCTATTAGTCTGATTGAAATCGCCAGCGATTACAAAAGCAGGCACTGCGTGTTTGCGGCGTTGGTCATCAGTACAGTTTTGGATATATTGGATCAGTTCTTTCCTGTTCTTTGCACTCTCGGGATAGTAAACTGCAGCTACAACCAAGTACGACTATCGCTTTGATAGGCACTTTTGTTCGCATTCGACCCATATTACTTCATGGCATGAGTCAGTGGGCTGACTTAGTAATTTACAGGGTAAATCTTCCCGAAAGTACAGGGTGACCCCGCCACCTCTTCGGTTAATCTTTGGTCACGTCTCGTATTAAAAAAAACAAACAATTGTACCCTTTGATCTGCCCGGTTTCATCATTAATATCCCAACATTCTGTGATCACAGCAATGTGGGAACCCGTCTGTTTGAGAACTACTTCAATTTCGTCAGTTTTGTTGTTTAGCAATCGGGCATTACATACTAGGATATTGGGGAGTCTGCACTTAGCCAAGAAAAACTCAGGAGGTAGGGGAGGTGGGGTACTTGACAGCGACAATACTGGGTCACCATACTACGGATGGAGCGTATGAGGGATTTCACTAGGAGGGATGCATTTAACTACTGTCAGGATACGTTCCCTTGCCCTTCTGAGAGACCTGGCTCTCGTCTTAGAAACGAGAACAGGGATAGCACAATTTTTATTTCGCTGACCTCCTCTTTTCCCTCTGTGGCTGCGCTTGGATCGCTTGTAGTGGTATCTCTTGTAGTGGAATCAGGCAGCTTTCTCAACAGTTGAAAGAGCTGTAAGTTAACGAATATAAATGGCACCACTGCCAGAAGAGATGAATTCAGTTCGTATAAGTCAGCTTTTGCGTACTTTAATGCCATCGCTAGTGCATCTAATGAAAACTAGGACAGTCAAATTTTCAATTATACGCGCCCTCACAGCAGAAAAACCACGAGAAATTCACAAATAAAGCTATACTTGGATCCCAGGCTGCTATTTGAACCCTCTGAAACGCCATCTCCTTCTCCAATTTCACGAGAACCAAATGGATGTCTCCTAACCATTTCCTTAAAAAATGGGATTTCCTTTCTTTCTTAAATTCGAAATTTCTGGTTCTGAGCTCTACCCAAAATGTCAAATCTTGGAAATTTTTCAGTATCCTGCTTACTTTAGAAGTCATTCAGTAATGTGCTAGCTTTCTTTGTCTCAATTCTTAGCCTGGGAGACCCCAAATCCAGGTTCATGATCATGAATACTCTGTGATCATATGCAGATGCAATCTTTGCGCGCTGGGATGCATCTCTTTTTCGTATCCCTAGGGGTGCAAACCCTTTATACTTCCTTAAGAGGTGTAGACAACCATTTTTTGCATCCTTAAGAGGTGAACGCAACCCATTTTTGCATCCTTGAGAGGTGTCCTCTCAACCTCCCTCTGAAGTACATGACTGCCTGTCATGACATTTCCGTGACTTATTGTTACACCAGGTCTACTCCTAACGGTTAACCTATATCTACAAACTACGAAATCTGGGCCTGTGCCTTCCAGTGGTTCCCTATCCATTGCCCGGCAGCCGCATTACTTTCGGCAAAAATTGCCTTAAAAATTTTCTTAGGGTTGGTTTATTGGTGCTGTAGCTAAGCAATATTTTGCTTTATGTCCTGTTTCACTACAGCGGACATACGTTGGAGGTTTTTCACATTCTGATTGTCTACGTGGACCCCTGCAAGTCTAGCATTTTATGCGAGTGTTTTTTCTTTCACTAAATTTGCTCCTGGAATAATTACCCCTAGTTGGTCTTGACATATCTATTCTAAAATAGCTGGACTCTTCACAATTGAAACATTTCTTTGGGTTGTGATTATAATTTCCTACGTTTTGAAATTCTACTCTAGAGTTATCTCTTTGTTTTGCAGGGGACGTCTTGTCTCCTGAGTCAACCACCACTGCTCCCAATGACATGTCTGAGGAGTCCCTGTTCCTTAAATCAATCGATTCAAATCTCTTTGCCAGCACTAATAATTCATCTTTGTCGTCTGTGGCTTTACTTTGTTCATGAACTTTCCTTCGAATTGAAGGGGGTATACCACTTTTAAAAATACTAATAATTATATCATCTGCCCTTATACCAGGAGAATTTTTTTGCATACTCTAGTGCATTTCTACTAATTCGGCGGTAGAATTTGTGTACTCACTCAGATGGCCTTTGTTTCTCGGATAGGAGTTCTTGCAGTTTTTGTGCCGCTGGTTTTTCATGTAAAAAGGCTTCTTTTAGAAGTCTTTCTAAATGGTCTAAATATCTGATTTTAGAAATGTCTGAGCTCGTTGCAAATCTTTGGATTTCTCCCTGTGTATAGCAAATAGCTTGATTAATCATAGCAATGTCACTTTCTTCTAAAGTCCTTTGTGTTTGTTTAAGGGTCGTAATCCACGAGTAGATTTCATTTGGATATGTTAGTAACGAGATGGGAGGTGCCTGTTCTAAAAATTGATTTTGAAACCTACTTGTGACGGGGCGTCTCTATATTGCCCTTCTAGAGCGTTTATTCTAGACTGTGCTTGTTGTAGTGCAATTTCTAACTCTTTGATTTTTTTTATTCATTTGAACTCATGATGGTTCTTTCTTTATAAACTCTTAATGGAGGAAACGTTTTGAACCTTTAAATTGTTTTAAACTACTAAAATGAGTTAGTTTATAAATTGCGTAAGAATTAGCTCAATATCTCGATTTAAATTAACCCACAAGACTAGTAGTATGATTGCACTTAAAGATAATGAACCTACGGCACTAGTATTAAAAAAAGATTTAAGCAAGCTACAGATGATACGGATACTGGAACTTTTAACAAAGAGAAAGAAAAAGAGAAGGAAGAAAGAGTTCTAGGAAGGTAAAAGCTGTCTAAACTTTCTTTCAAGTCAAGTTACTTAAATTTGTTATTTAAATGAACACATTTTCAAACTTTTCTGTCGCTGTTAGGCTTAAAGATAATCGTCGGGAATAATACTGAACACACACCTTCTTGGGAGGAATAGAGGACTAGATTTTACCAAAATTTATAATTTCTATTAATCCCGCCCCCCCCCTTAAACGAAAGTTGCACTGAACTTGAGTACCGCAGTCACCAGTTGTAAGATTTCTCTCTTTATCGGGGCTAAAATTAGATAGCGTGTTATAACTGAGCCGTTGGTAAGTATCGGTACTCAAAATCCAGTGACAATTAATTTTAATTATAAAATAGAATAAAAGGAAACATGTTCTAATTCTAATTAATCTGAATTCATCCAATAGCTCTTCTAGGTAGGCTAATCTTATATTGTGTGTGTCTGTTGTTCAATCCACACTGTTTACCGAAAAAAAGGATTAATTTAGTTCTAGGCTATTAATACTTCTAATTGCAAGTGTTACTCTTGAATAAATAGAAAAGATTTGGGTACCAAGGTAATTACAATTCTTAGCCTTAAATTATTGTTTCTCGTAAAGTAGGAATAACCCTTTGATTAGATCTCAAATTATTTGTTTACACTAAAATAAGCTCTTATGTACATATTTTGAAAAAGGCGGTTAATGCTCTTTGGAACTTCGATAAACTTAAACTTTACCAGGGAAAATTGAATCCATCCGAACGGAAGGGATTGAAATTCTTAATCTGATAGTATAATTCCCCTTTCTTCCCTAATCTATCGGTAAAACATCGAAATCACCTTTATATAAATATTGGAACGGGTTAAGAAATGCAAGTGGCCAAAAAGAAGAATGAGGCCCCCTCTGTATAAACGACAGAAAATATACAAGGAAGGAATATTGTAAGTGTCCGATAGTCACAATCTTCTTATAGATAAGATTTTAATAAATGCCAGGCAAGTTCCAATGGTCACTAAGCTGGGAGAAAGAAGGACGAAGCTCTCCTAATTTATTCTTCTTGGTTAAAGGTTTTTTTCTCTTCTTTAAACCTTAGGTTATTACAAGTTTCCGTTTCTAGGACGAAACTAATTTTATTCTATTTTAATCCTTAAAATGCCGTACCTTGTCTAGAGGGTCAAACCTTGGTTAATTAATATACTCTAAAGAATTATAAACACAAATCACAAAATATAATAAAAATCTAGAGTCTTAAGCTATTTGCGTGCGTATTTTCCTGCTTTGAATCTCTTTTAATTAGATTACGCATCCTTTCATTAATAAACCCTTTTAAGTCTATTGACAACCCTCAAATAGGAATTTCTGCTCTGACTCGAATTTCAGTTTAAATGATTCCAATTAAATTAATTCAGTATATGGCTTGGTCTAGCCCATGTGACAGAATTTTCTGAAGTTTATTACTTTATTCCAGTATTATTGTCAAAGAGATATTTAGACAGACTAGTGGCAGCCTTTATTGTAATTATAAAGCAAAACTCTTACTCATTCCTGGCTCAAAAAGTAAAGACTATCCCTATTTCCCATAAAAATCACTATTTTATGCTGTGTCTTGTTTTGTTATTCTTGTCTCCCTTGGCTAGAGACTAGTTTTATACAATCCATTCTTTAGTTCTTTAGCCAATCATAGTCCCTTGTTAAAAATGACCAGTTCTACTTTCATTATGTTAAAAAAAAACCTGTTTTGATGCAATTTTCATCATATGATATTATCACGTGATATTTTTAAGCGTCCAACCTGATTTTGAAACAGACTGGTTTATTTGCATTTTCTGGACAAGTTTGTACCTTCCTGAGCCAAGGGTACCTCCTTTGTTCAATTAATATTTCACAATTTTAGATTTGTTATCTTTACACGAAAGTTATAATAAGGCTTTTTTATTTTTACAATTTAGTTAGGCTATAATAAGGCTTTCTCACACATGCTTAAGAAGATTTTTGAAATTGAACTTGCGTTACTAATAGGCTATAGAATATCTGTTAATTAAACCCGTTACAGATAATTTGATCTATATAAAGTAATTCATTGTAATATGTCCATTCAACAACAAAAACTAGTAGTGTTTTTTTTAAGAAACTAAGAAAGAAAGAAACGACTAATTTAACTGAAGGCTGTGATATGCTCAAATTTCTAGACAGGCCGAGACAAAAACTAATCTTTAACAAATGACAATTAAGAGTTAGATAGCTCTAAACAAAAAATACCATAGGGTCTAGAAGGTGTGAGAATGTGGGAAAGCCATCATAACCTGACTAAATTGTAACAATAGCAAAGTATGACTTTTGAGTAATTATAAAGGTAACGAAGTATTAATTTTCTTTGTGTAAGGAAAACAAACAACATTACATTTGAATAAGAATACCCTTGATCCATCAAGGGCCATAAAATGCAAATACCGGACCGCCGTTTTAAACTCAAGGGGTCAACGACAAGAAATATTACGCGATTTGTAGCACATGACAAAACAGGGTTTTTAATAGAGAAAGCGGAAACTAACCTTTTGAACAAAGAACTATTATTAGGATTACATCAAAACTGGGCTCTAGCCAATGAGAGAAAAGAAGAACAAAATAAGACAAAACTTAAAATAGGGATTGGGGGACGAAAACGAGGTAGTCTTTTTTGGATCAAACAAGGAGTAAGTGTTTTTACTTTGTAATTAAGGTATACTACCACTGTCTGTCTGAATTCCCCTTAGAGATAAAAGTTTGAAGATAAAATTAAAATAAGAAGAAAACCTCTAAAGATTTCTGTCACCTGGAGATACTTTAATACGTATATAGGAGAAATTAATAACAACTAGTGCTGAAATCTAACATTTTACTATAAGTTGGTGATTTTGAGTTTATAGATCGGTAGTATTTCCAATTAGACAAGGCTTGAGCCATTTGGACAACAGCATTTTAAGGTTAGAATAAGCTAAATTAAATTTCTTCCCAGAAATTTAAGCTTCGAATAACTGAAGGTTTAAAGAGGAAAGGAACCTTAACCAAGAAGTCAACGTTAGACGAGCCCTTTGTGCTCTCTTTTTCAGCCTAGAGTTCCTTGGGACTTAGCTTGACTTTATAAAGACCTTATATCCGAAAATTGGAATTATCGGACAACAACATTACTTGCCCCCCCCCCTTTTGTGCAATCTTCAGACGGTTGTATGGAGAGGAACACCGGTCCCTTTTTAATCATTCTTTCAGTTCGTTAAACCCGTACTGCATGTTTATACAAAGGTGGCCTTAATGTTTATACAGGTAGGTTAGGGAAAAAGGGAACAATATTGTAGATTTAAGAATTTCCAAACCTTTATGTCCAGATATTTTCAATTAAGAGTTATCCCTGCTAAAGTTAAAGCTTACTAAAGGTCCAAGGAATACACAGCCGTTTACAAGAAATAATAAAAGGATCTCTTGGTTTGGGTTAATATAAATTGAAATAAAATCAAGTACGGTTATTCTTAGCTTAGCTCAGCAATAGTTTGAACTAAAGGATTTTAATAACCCAGAACTCAAGCCTTGACTAACTATTTAAGTGTAACTCCTTTAAGTAGAAACATTCAATAGCCTAGAATTAACTTAATATTTTTCTTTTCGGTAAACATTGGTGGATTGAGCAAGTAGACCATATACTTTAGACCTAGAAGAGGTTTAGAAATCTTCAACATAATCAGAATCAGAATATTTTTCTTTTTATCTTCTTTTGTAATAAAAGTCAGTTGTCACTGAATTCTGAGTACCGATTTCTTACCCAAGCCTCAGTTTGTAACACGCTACCAAATTTATTAGCCCTGATAGCAGGTGCAAACTTACAAGGGTTAAGGGGGTGTCTTGTCTTGATATCCAGCTAGGGAAGAAAGGAGCCTTTTTTGGTAAGTAACTTTTTTTTAACTAAGTTGATAGCAACCACCAGTCTGTCTCTACTTCTTTGAATGTAATATTGAAATAATAAAGCCTTTTTGTGACTTTGTTTAAACTGAGAGGATCCTATTTTTCTGAATCAAGTGGTCAAGTAAAACTCTTCAATTCCCTTTTGGTTTTTGGCCGTAACCTTAGTTAGATTAGTATATTCTCCTCGGAGGGCCCACCTCGTAGGGGTGGCAAAGCAGGGTTTCCAACACGAGTGAGTTTCTTCCAAGAAGCATAAAATTGTTGGTACGAGCTTAGAATGACGAGGGGTTTAAGGTGGAATAACTGGCAACAAGAGAGTAAAACTTCTCATTCCGTTGTAAGCCTTATTTACAGGCTAGTGCTTTTTGGAACTTAGGCACAGTATTTCCACGCATAAAATAGAAATTCCCTAGACTCCAATCCTGTGTACATACTACATTCTTTCTCTAAATGTCTGTGCGACAGAGTCTGAATCCAGATAAGAAGTTTATTACACCTCTAGCTTGTGCTTTTACCTCTCCTATTCTTTCTGGACCGTATATACAGCCAAGGGCGCCCATAAGGGGGGAGGGGGCAGAGGGGGACTTCAGTTCCCCCTGCCGAATGCTGCTACCTTATATACTTTTTTGAGATTTCTATTTTACAACTAGATCTCAGCACCGTGCCAATAAGGAAAAGTCGGTGGCGGTGGGAGCAAAAAACAACAGAAGCGGAGCGCCCTTGGCACGATCTTTGTCGACCACAATTTTTTTGTTTTGATCAGTCTTTCTCAAATATCAGTTTAAATTTACATCAGAGTTCGGCCGATTCATGAGTTAGAAACTTTGCGAGTCACTGCCTGGACGCAGGTCTTCTTTGTTATTAATCAAGAGAAGTAGAAATCTGGTAAAAACGAAAAGGCTGTTGCATTTCAGAACCTTTGCGTAATAGTTGAAATATCTAATAGGTATTTATTCCTAAACATTTTAATTATCAAAATTAGTAGCATTTTTTTCATCGAGCGTCTGTCACCATCGAGAAGAACTGTCACCATTTACATCACAGCTGGGTTGGTAGAAAAATCTTTCCCCTTAGCTTTCATACTATCAAACATCCAGAAGGGAGTTGGAAGGTGTATCCCTTTTAAATCTTGATGGTTTTAATCGCAAAGATCTGTACTCTTAAATACAGACCAACCAAATGTTTTCTAGCCCATGAAGCTGATGGCAAATTGCCGTGCTCATTAGATGTTCTAAATCTAACCCCATCCCTACCTGCATTGCTATCCTCTCAACCAATGCTTTCAGTAGCCCTGTGATTTTTCAGCAATTGTGAAATAGGATAATCACACCTGAACAAGCACAACCCCATCCCAGCACCTCCAAGAAAACAAAATGCTTCAAGGACGGAAGCAGGGCAGAACAAAAGCGCTCACCGATACATCAGTGAAATCCAAGATTGAAGCTACCTTTGCTGTAAGGAAGACAAAGAAGTTGCGGAAAAGAAAAAAATTAAGCAACATAAACAGGAAACGCAAACAAGCAGGCTGTGAAGAGATTTGGTAAGAAGACAGCAATGAGGGTGAAAATAAACTAGAAAGATTCAGACAGTGACTATTAATGGCAACTCAGACACTTCTCTTGGGTAAGATAGTGAAAAGGAATGCGAACTTAGTTTTTGGTTTGCGTTGCAGTGGGCAACTTTGTAAAAGTAATCTATGAGGGCCATTAGGGAGAAGATAGAAACTATTGCAGAGGTCAGTGTGACGACTATAAGTGGTGGGGGAGATAGTGTGTGAAAGTGGCTGGAACAGCCAGATCATATCTACTACATGAATGAGGATTTAGAATAAAACCACCCAGTGCATGAACCCAATTTGATTGTTGCCTTAAGCTTGCTCTGGATAAACTTATCCCTCTGAATGGTTTATATGCTCTTCTGCCCTAATTTGAGTTAGAAGTAATAATAACTCTTCTAATTTTATTTATATGCTCTTCTACCCAGAGCTCTTAAAGGAACAATCAATTAATTGGTAGCAAGATAAACTGAGGCGATTTAGTTCGAATCGGTACTCAAAACCCGGTGATAATTTGATTTTATTAGTAAATTCAATAAAAGAGGAGAAACATTGTAATTTCAATGATTATAAACCCTTCCAATGATTCTCTTCAGAATTGGATAGCCTTATTTTGTGTGTGTTTCCGGTGTCCAGGAGTTTTCCTCTATTTGTCCACGCCGTTAACCGAGAAAAGGGATTGTTTTTAAGTTAAGGGCTATTGAATATTTCTAATTGAATAAATTACACTTGGATACCTAGTTATGGCTTGGGTCCTGGGGTATTAAAATCCTTTACTCCAAGTTACTGCTTTTATAGTGAGGCAAAACTCAGAATAACTACACTTGTTTATCAGTTTAACCCAAAACAAGGTAATTTCTAATTATTTCATGTAAAAGCAATCAGTGTTCTTTGGATCTTGAGTAAAGCTTAAACTTCAATAGGAAAGATCCTGGATTGAATTTTCCTAGACTGGAAAGATCTTAAACTCTCTGCCTTTCTAATAGTACCCCCTTTTCCATAGTACTCCCTTTCTATATAACATAAAGACCATCTCTTGTATTTACAGTCGGGAAAGGATCAGTTAGGTAAAAGACAATTAAAATATAGGGATCTCCTCCTGGATTCAGACTGCAGTACGACGAAAGAAGAATCCAAGTAGGGGGTACACAAAACTGGAGTCCAGGGAATTCCAACTTCTGGTTGTGAGATATATTAAAAACTCTAAGCTTAAGCTCCAAGAAACACTAGCCTGGAAAATGGGAGGCACAACAACTCTTATAGCTTTTACTCCTTGTTGTGGGTTTTCAACCTAAACCTTAGTTTATTCGAAACTATTGCACCAAGTTTATGTTTCTGAGAAGAAACTCTTTGGAGTTCTTAAATTTAATTAATCGTATATTATTTTATCCTTTAATAAAGTTTATCCTTTATTTAGACAGACCCAGCCTTAATTAAAAGGAAATATACAAACGAAAGTATGAGATCAACCACTCTAATCAACTTTAATTAGATCACGTATCTCTTCATTAATCGGAATAGATCCAAGGGCTACCTTGAACTATCCGTAAAGCTTAAACCCTTAATAAGTCAACTGGCAAGTTTTCAAGGGGGAAAACATCGCTCTAATTAAAGTTAGGGCCAAAGGGGCTTAAAAGATTGAATTGTTAACTTAATTAAACACAGAAATGGGCTCTTTGGGGTTTGGATGAAGCTACAGAAAAGTTTCACAGTTACACAACTTTTATTTGAGTATTACATTCAAAGATATCTAGACAGGGAAGTGTTTGCTATCTTACTACTTAAAGAGAAGTCAACTAACTCATTTCTAAGTTCCAGAGACAAAACAACCATCAATTATTCTTTTATCCGTCCATTTTATTCATTTGGTACTTAATTTGGATTCGCTTTGTCACCTTTCCGTTCCTTCCTTTTAGCCAATCCCCAACCTTTCTGTTAAAAAGCATTTTTTCCAGTATTTTGGGCCCTAGATTCTAAAAGCTTGAAATTTCGTAACACTTTATTTACTTTCCGGTTTATTTTATACAAAACTGTTCTAGATTGGGTCTTCAACTATTTATTATGGGTTCAAAATTTCGTTCGATACTTAAAAAAGAAATGTCTTTTCAAGATTTACGAACAGGTATACAACGCGAAGGTATTTTCAAATCGAAGCTAATTTGAAATAGTCGGTTTATATCCGATCTATTGGAGCAAAGGGGACTCCAACTTTTACTGAAATTGAGTTACTAAATTTACACAAAAATAAGGACTCCTTACACTACTTAGGTGAAAATTGCAATTTTGGTTGGTCCACCTGACTCAGTTCAAAACTATGATGCGAAGCATTGACTAGAGGGTCGAGAACTTGTCTCTGTCAGGTGATAGATGGGTCGCAGATTAACCTCTCAGCTCTAATATCGTTTTTTATTAACAAATGGGTCACAAAAAAAATACACACCATTGAAATATCCATATAATAAAAACGAAACTATATATTAACTCTTAATGATCAAATTTGGTCCCGACTCATATTAGCGTGTTTTGGAGGAGCCAAAACAGGACACTTCAACTACTAATAAATTTCTTCAGAAAAAAGAACGAACAGAAATTACAACAAAGATTCGATTCAAACTCAAAACGAGCAAAAATTAACCTGAGTAGGGCTGACAACCCTCTTGCCTTCTCAAGACCACAACACAATTTGTGCTTCACTGAAAAAACAAATGACCGTCTATTGTCAGTTTAATATGCATATACTGATGTTTTTTCTTAAAGTTTTAATTATTATTTATTTTTTAAAGTAAATCAAGTTAAAAAACTTAAAACATTTTTTATTTTACGTAAAGCGCAAATTTACGTTCTGGTCTTGAGGAGGCATGGGGGTTGTAAGCCATACTTATCCTAATTTTTGCTCGTTCCGAGTTTAACTCGGTTATTTATTGTAATTTCTGCTCGTTTTGAGTTTCATTTATTTTTGATAATTATTTGTGGCAGTATTTCACTTGTAAGGTTATTCGACTTTATTTCTGCTCATTTGTGGCTTAATGGAGCTCCTTACTTTTCCTTGAAACACTTGTTTTGTGGAAAAAGTGTTAGCTTAATTTCTATTTGTTTTTTATTGACATAGTCTTTTACATGCGAAAAAAATAATATTTTATATCTTTTAGTTTTTTCTATAAGAATCCGGAGTTTGGCTTACTATTTGTATGTTGGAGAAAATTTTTCAACAATATTTAATCCTGACACAAATAGTATTGTTTAATTTAAATTTATACCTCATCAAGTTGACCTAAGAAATGAAACTTAATATCATTGCAAAAAAATGTACCCGTGCTATTTAAAAGCCTAGATACACTTATACTCTTTTGATTTATTTAAATTGTAGGAGCAGAAGAAGCAATAGTAGTAGCCCCGACAGTTTCAACTTAAAACCCCAACCGTTCCTGATATAGTATTGAGGTTTTTTTATTATCATCCATGCACACAGTGCCTTTTGATTCAGTTTCAAAGCAACAATTAGTTTTTAAAGTATAATGTATCAATTACATAATTTTGGGGGTTGACATACCTAATATCATTAGTTATGCCCCGGGTAAAAACGTTTAAGGGCTGTAAGTTAGGTAATTCGTTCATATTTACATATAGTATAGGCTAGGTTATTGAGAAAGGTATGCATGTTTGAACTTTACTTCTGCTGCAGTAGCAGTATTTTCAAAGAATCTTTGGTTTCTTCAATATCCCTTCAATACACGCTGAAAGTTTCAGCTTAATATCATCAACCATTACTGAAAAATTTCTGATACTTCCTCTTGCGAACCTGTGTGGGCATAGTGTGCTTCAATGTTGTTCAACACAGTATCAATATTTTCAAAATTTTCGCCTTAATACCCATAGTTTTAATAGCAGCATTAGTAGTAGTAGCCTGAGCTTAGTGGCAGTAGTAGTATTAAAAGTATTAATAGTAGTAGCAGTAGTAATGGTAATAGTATGAGTAGAAGCAGTAGCATTAGGATGCTTTTAATTTTTAGGGGACGGGGGTAATTCAACTTTTCCTACAACTTCCCCTTTCCCCTCATATCTTTTTGAAACTTCACCTACATATCCTTAGGAATCGTTGTGATAGTAGTTAC
Organism: Artemia sp. Qi Xiang Cuo; assembly: GCF_049724085.1. Taxonomy (NCBI): domain Eukaryota; kingdom Metazoa; phylum Arthropoda; class Branchiopoda; order Anostraca; family Artemiidae; genus Artemia; species Artemia sp. Qi Xiang Cuo. The sequence continues at coordinate 41,092,691 of NC_142807.1, read as the reverse complement.
AGTAGAAGTATTGGTGTTACTAGAAGTAGTATTAATAGTAATAGCGGTAGTACTAGAAGCAACAGTAGTATTGACGTCTTGCCTTTTGTCAGCACAACATCCCTCTCATCAACTCCTGGAAGTTTCAATTTAATACAATTAGTCATTGCTATGAAATTTCTGATATGCTCTTTCAATAACCTGTATGTTCATATAGTTCTTGAAATTATCATCTTGATCCTCTTAGCCTTACGAGTAATTTAATAGAAGTAGTAGTAGAGTAGTAGTAGCAGTAGTAGTAAATGAAGCAGTGATAGTAGTATTAGCAGTAGCATGCACATATTGCTTTTGGTCAGATGACTTTCCCCTTTGAGAATTCTTTGATAGTTCCAACTTAATTTTCAAACTGATTCTTGAGATACACTTTTTTGACAATGTACATGCACATAGTGTCTTTTGACTTATTTCAAAAGTAGTACGATCATAAGGCTTCCGAGCGCATGCCCTCTCTTTTCCCCATAGAATTCCGAGCGCTTGCCCTGTTACGTCACACGACAAACCTGTTTCTAGCTGGCAAGATTCCGAGCGCATGGCCTCCCTTTTTCCATAGGAGTTGTGCGAGAGTCCCCTGGCGTCACAACACCCCTGGCACAATTACCATGAGAGCCCCTGGCAAGATTGCCGGATGTTTCATTATGTTTAATTGGAAAGTGGTCGGGATAATAGAAAAATAGCAATAATAGGGAAATTCTAAATGGAGCTCCTAATCTCTCGCAGCTGTACAATGCGGCCAGCTGGAAAGATTTCTGCGAGAGCCCTATTTCCAGGTGGTAGACTCCACCGATGTTTTTCTATTAAAAACCTGAGACGGCCATTTTATAGGAAATCTTGTCTAAACATGCTCCCCAAGTGGTAGAATCCCCAACGATGTTTTTCTATTAAGAACCTCAGAGCGGAATTTTGTAAGAAATCTTGTCTAAACATGCCCCCCAGGTGGTAGACTTCCCCACGATATTTTCCCTGTGTAGGATTCTAGACAGCTCTCCTGGAATGTAGGTGATCCCTCGAAAATAGAAGATTCCTGTGTGTCCTGGGAACACTATAAATAATCAAGGGAAGGACAATTCCTCATCAGTATTCATCTGACCCTCAAAAATGATACAAGTCTAATAAAAAAGCGAATATGTCTCGTTCATTTCAAGAAGTAAGTGTCTTTCGGTATTAGAACTTTTCCTATTTCCAGATTTTTGCTACTCGAGAGCTATCCTCTATCCCCTAACCCCTTCCTCCAAGCCCGAGTCCATACACAGCGCATTGTTTTTACTCGTTTTTTAAGCTTATAATACCCTCTTTTTACCGTTTACCAGCCCCAGCCTTCCACCCCCATTAGATAAAAATTAATCTTTTCAAAAGAAATTGTTCGTCAAAAATAGCGCTTTTCCTGCAGTCCCTTTTTTCCCCTCATGCGTCTAAAACCTTTTCATAGAAGCCATCAGATATGTCAAATCTATAGCGCAAGCTTTGTCTAAATTAACAAAACAAGGGTGTTATTCCCAGATATGTTTGTCTGGAAAAGGTCCTTTACCGGCAATATTACCGCACAATAGATTTTATAGGGATGAAGCATTTTTAATGCGATTAGTTTTATTTTGGGGAGGCTGGAAATTGCGCATAAGGAAAGCGCTTCTGACAAGAACACGCTAATGTGAAACAAACTACTTCTTCACATGAAATGTAACTTATTAACTAAAGGTGACGGATTCACTAACCAAAGAATAATGTGCCCCCCTCTTAGTTGTAACTCCGAGGTTTATTGATTGTTGGGTATATCAGAATTAAAAGAGAACATCGGGGTTGCTATTTCTACCAAGATTCTCAGCAAAAATTGACACAAGTAAATTTCTTGATTAGCGAGAAGGGACGAATCATTTTTTTATATGATTATTCTTGTTTTAGGGCTGGAAATTGTGTGTAAGGAGTGGTTCTAACAGGAGCATGCGGCGCGTAATAAAAACATTTATTCCTCGCTAATTCTAGTTTGGCTAGGGGGTCTAAATACTTGCACCTGAGAAACTATTTTGAGGTCGAGATTTTATAACCATTTAAATAAGCACTTAAAATTCTTAGACGCATAATGCTAGTTTTTTTAAGCTTTAAATACACCTTAGCTCTTTTTGCTTAAAATGCCTTTTAGGTTTTTTTATGTATATTAAATCATTTGTTTTTTTTCTAAATGGTAAAAACAGGAACATTTATTTCTATCCTAAGGCTAAAGACTAATTATTCTGAGGTTTATTTCTCGCAAGTCACGTATTAAAACCATATGATGTTTCTAAACGGTAAAACAGGAACATTATGTGACGCCTCCCCCTTAATAGGGTCACATGCAACCCTAGGCCACAGACTAAAAGTCTGTCTTGCATTTTCTTTGGGCGCACAATTATATAAGAAATTCGCATACTTTAGGTCCTTTTTGTCATGTTGAAAGGGGCATAGGTTGGAGACACGAGACCAGGTGAGAATTTTTCCCCCTGTATAGGACCCTCGATTAAGACAGGATAGAGTTATTTCATGAAAAACTAAATTATTTTTATTTTTTAGGAATTTCCTGAGTTGGCACCCTCAATGAAAAGAGCAAGGAATAATGATGCTACTCTGGTACAACGGTTGGAGATGACTGGTACACCTAACAATTCAAGGCCTTCTGTCAAAAAGTATACCTGTGCAACTCTTCACTCCTTGTCATGCGTTGTCTGGGGTTTCAAGAGCTGCGCAAGGCCCTGTGCGGCCAGCCAGGAAAATTAAGAGAGAGGGGATGGCTGCACAAATGGTGGCGAGCTCTGCTGCCCCAACTAACCAACTCGTATGCCCGGCTACACACGCCCCGGCTGTACAAGAGCGTAACATCGTCAAACATAATGCGCTGCTAGGACCATCCTGGGCCCACGCATAGGCACAGCCAAAATTTCAAGATGTAACTAATTTTATTTTTCAACCTACTAAAGGCATTTTTTCTACTTGAAGACATCAAAAAGTTTTCCATGCTTTTTGTTAGTTTTTTTGTCACTAGAATATTAAAGGTCTAAGTTATTTGCCCCCTCCCCATTAGTTTTAAAAGAACCATCCCCCTCAGAAATAATGTTATTTTATTCACTTTTTTCTAAATTAATTTTACTCTTTAAGTGCCTACTCGATACATTTGTCATTTCAGGCTATTTACCACCTTAGTTTTAAAAGACTCTGCTCCCTCAGAAATAATGTATTTTTTCTCACTCTGTTCTAAATTCTTTAAGTGCCTACTCGATATATTTGTCTGTTCAGGTTATTCACCACCTTAGTTTTAAAAGACTCTGCTCCCTCAGAAATTATGTAATTTTTTCACTTTTTTCTAAATTCTTTAAGAGCATACTCCCTACTTTTGTCTTTTCAGGTTCCATGCCCCCTCCCCCTGAAATTTAAAAGACCTATCCCCCTAGAAATAATGTCAATTTTTCACTCATTTCTAAATTCGTTCACTCTTTTAAGTGCCTACTCGCTACTTTCCTCTTTTCAGGTTATTTACCGCCTTAGTTTTAAAAGACCTACCCCTAAGAGATATTGAAAAATACTGTCTTTCTTTCACTCTTTTAAGTGCCTACTCACTACCTTTGTCTTTTCAGGTTTGATGACCCCTCAGAAATAAGTAAAGTATGGTTGTTGTTTTTTTACTCTTTAAGTGCTTACTCGCTAGTTTTTTGGGGGGAGTCATCTGTGCCCCCTGTAAGGACCCCAAACCCCCTGTTAGTTCCATTCATACCTAAACTTATGTTTAATCTTTTTTCTAGGCCGAGATCGAAGGGCTCATGGGGAAATAATTGGCGAAGGAGTTGGACCAGTGAAGGAAGCCTTAGATGAGTTATTAGCCTTGGCTGACGACTTTATTGCCGGATGGCTAGAAGCAGACCCCCCCCCCCTCGGTAAGTTTTTCATGACTATTCAAAGAACATCCAAAAGGGATTTGATATAGCAGTAGTGGGGGCATGGTGAGTTACAGTACCGTAGGTACCATTTTAATGCCTCATAATACAATGATGCTTTCCAACGAGTAGTATGTTGTCTATGACTTCAAAATACCCTTCTAAGTCTCATAATACAATGATGCATTCCAACGAGTAGTGGGGATTCTATGACTTCAAGGGCTCACGGTACTTTTCTATGCCTCATGATACAATGATGCATTCCAAAGAGTAGTGGGGGGCTCTATGACTTCGAGAGGTCACATTATCCTGCTATGGTCCATAATACAAAAAGGGGTCTGATGAGCATTAGTATGCCTCTGGATAGTGTATACTCACTCTTAACTATTCTCTTTTTAATAGAGCAATTTGTTCCAGTGAGCTAATATACTCATATTATTCTTCTAGGTTCACACAGCGTCACCACCGACACCTCAATTATGTACGGGAAGTGAACGCCAGGGGTTCCAACTGCGGAGGTGAGTTTGGATAGTTTAGAGTCCCCCAAAATTAACTATGACGCTATCGTGAGGGATATCGGCCTTACCAGTGACTTTCTGGACAACCTGTTAATGCAATTACGAGCTAGAATGGTCGGGATGGTGCTAGAAGACGTAGTGCCTGCCCCTCACTCTGATATGGGGGAGCAAAGTGGTGCCGGCTCACCTCCAGTATTACCAGAGTTTTGTTTAGATGATACCTCTTTGCGCAACACTCACGTGTGTAGGGCTGATTTTGGCGACCCATTCAATTTCCTACCAAGCGGTATTATCCATACGAATCCTATTAGCGTAGCACACTCCTATGTAAACATGATTCAGGCACTTCTCGAAAACCGTATGCGGGAGGCGGGTGGATGGGACAGTATAAAAGAATCGATCACATTTAAATTATTTTTTAAATGCAAGCTCGGGTATTTAGCGCAAACATCATGTACAAACAAAAATGTAAACGCTTCACCTGGACTTGCATAATTTTGAGGATGTGTTCTCGGATTGAGTGGGGGAAATTTTAAATAGGATGGAGGGGTATAGCGAAAACGGAGTGGGTTTTCGGTTTTATTTATAGAAAAATTAGAATTAAATATAACTAAATTTAAAAAGGAATTTGTTTTAAGAGGCAAGAGGGGGAAAGCTAACTTTAAAAAATATAATGCAAATTTAAAGGGGTGTCAAGGTATACAGCACTTTCGTTTCGACGCGGGCTTAGAGTGTTTCAACTATTCCAACCTTGTGGCAGGGCATAAACCTCTGCAAAAGGACGTTATTAAGATGGATTTGGACGATTGGAAAGTTATTGACGGTGGGAGGGGGCAGACTTTCCTAAAGTGGATTTTAATTGTTTAAAGGGGCAATATCCAGTTACAATCAAGGGGATTGACATTTATAAAAAGGCAAATAAACATTTGAAAGTTGGGGTTATAGTTTTACAATTTGACGAAGAATATGGCGAAGGGGAACTTAGTGATAAAAAGGGTGTAATATATGCCGTAAGGGCACGATCCATTCAATCAGTGAAACACTGGGAATGGCTTATTTAAGAATCTGCCAAAGATCCTAAGTCAATTGGACATTTCTTTCCAATTCCGCATATTAGCAGGGCTTTAAGTGAGGGTAAAAGGAGCAAAAGGGGTACTTGCTATTGCTGTCTAATGGGTCTATCAAGATTCCGTAGCGAATTAAAATTAAATAATCACTTGAAACAATGTAAGCGTCATTGGTACCAGTCTGTGGAAACGGTTTCAGGGCACAATGTCACTTCGCGGTTCAAAGGTTTTCAGAACACGCTTTTGCTGAGCAACAAGATGTAGTTGGACATTGAGGCTGCACTCACGGTTGTGTACGATCCGTCAAATTTGAATCGTGTTAAAGAACATGAAGCAATTGCAATCTCTTTTGCTGATGCGTGAAGTGATTCTAGTAATACTATGACATTGGTAAAATTTGTTGAGACGTTGGGTGGGGAAGATTGTGTTGGAACAGCCTAGACTAAAATTATTAAAACAGCAAATGAGGCAATTTCACGGATGCGCCATACACATTATCCAATGGATATATCACCAGAAAACAAGTTGGCAATTCAAAATCTAGATATTTGTTTTGTTTGTAAAAAGAAAATTAATGAGTGGGATGCAAAAGCCTGCAATCATGATCATTTAAGGCAAGAAATTTCATCAAGGGGAAGAAACTTTCGGGGGGTTGTATATAATTCGTGCAATGTAAATGTTAGGAAGCAATACTTTTTACCAGTTTACATGCACAATTACAAGTACGATTTGAAATTCATATTCCCGGCGTTGGCACGATTGCAGAAAGGTAAAGTTGTAGATGGTGCATGGGCAGATGGTTCTTTTTCATATAACATCATACCGAAACCATCTGAAAAGTTGCTAGTCTTAAAATTTAAATGGAAAACAATAGACAACGGTAAAGTGTGCTAGAATAAAATCCGTTTCCTGGATTCATATAGTTTTTTCCCCAAATCTTTAAGTCACCTCATTCAAGTACAGAAAACTGACAATTTTAATAGTTTCCCCCTCCTTAAAAAGCACTTTCTAGATGAAGAACTGCGTGATTTATATGTAAGACTATATACCCATACGAGTAATACAGATCCGCCTCGAAGCTAAGGGAGAAAAAATTACCGCCCGTAAAAATCCTAAAACCAAAGGCTTATGATACTCATCGCGATCGTCAATGTATCACTGCCGATTATGAATTTTTTAAGAGGGTTCGGGAAATGGGATGCTGTAAAAATGGATGGGATTATTGCAAAATGTACCTGGAAAGTTATATATTGACGTTGTTGGATGTTGTCTGTAAAAACACAGACAAAATTCACGAAGAATTCGGGTTGGATTTGGGATATTATTTTTCCACTCCTCATCTGGTGATGGATTTAATTCTTATCCATCTGGAATATATCTGGTCACCGACGTTGATCAGCACCTGTTTGCAGACAGATCCATGCGGGGAGGGTATGTTTTCCACGGGGACCTTGTTTTTGAAACAGACCCAACTAGACAAGGCACCGGTGAAAAGTCGAACGCTGTATTCTTGGATATGAATTCTCTTTATCCATCGGCAAAGTCTTACTTTAATTTGCCGTGTGGAAATTATCAATTACTTGACAATCCTCGTACTCTAGACTTCCCCAATATTTACACTATTGAGGAGAATGGACCACAAGGATGGTTTTTCGAAATTGGCAGTGATATACCTCTGGAACTTCATGACTCGGTAAAGGAATTTGTTTTCCCCTGCATAAATAGACCGGTGCCTAGGGACTCTTTGAGTCCTTACAACTTATCACTAGTAGCAAATATGGGTATGCATTGTACACCTTCAAAACAAAAATTTATTGCCGACCTTGAGCCGAAACGGAATATTATTGTACACCTCTTTTTTTGCGGTGGATGGTGGCCAGCCGTTCCAATGTCAAAAAGGTTCATATAGCCCTCAAGTTTGATCAAAAACCTCACGTAAAGACGTTTGTTTACCCCTTTGTAAACAAACAGTCTCAAGCAAAAACAAAGGTTGAAAAAGAGATCTTTAAACTCATTTTAAATTAGGCCTTTGGTAAGATGCGTGAGAGCTTGTGAAACAGGAGTTGTTGTGACGTTGTGACTGACCCAAAAGAATGTGCCCGAATCATTGTGGATCCAAATTTAACATTTTTCACGATCATAGACTCCGATATGGTTCTTTTACATAGAAAGAAAAGAAACATAGTTTAAATAAAAATATTGCCGCTGGCAGTGCCATTTTGGAAATTTCAAATAAACTCATGTTGGAGTTTTATTATAATGTGTGTAAGCGCCAGTGGCTGGGGATGGGACACGTTCAGGTGTATTATGGAGACACAGATTCACTCCTCTTTAAAGTCAAAACAGATACTCTGTTACATGACTTGGAAATCGGAGAGTATATTATCTCCCAGATGAATTACACACGCTGACATGAATCTACCTATCCGGAGCTGGTGAAACGCCATGCACAAAATCAGTTGCTTAAATTGAAGTCCGAGGCGGAGAGCGACTTGGTATCCCATGGTGTGTTTCCAGGTCCGAAGGTGTACTTTGGGGAAACGCACAATGAGGCTACCAAAAAAGTAAAAAAAAGTCAAAAAAGTGCAAGGGGGGTGCCGTATTTCACCATTAGGGTTCATAGGAACTGTATATAAAATAATTTAGTTCCAAGAGCGAGTGTCATGGCCATTCTCTCTTTAGAATGTAGAAACCATAGAGTTCGGGTTGAGAAAAATGTCATGTCAACCATATAGGATAAAGTATATGTACGCGCGGGCGGTGTGGAGGTACTACCACATGGCCACTACATTACTTCAGATCGAGTTGAATGTGCATATTATAGAAAGCAACTCGGTCTGGAGAAAGCCCTATAGTTGGGGGAGGGGGCCGTCTATGGGGAGGAAGAGGGCCATTTTTCCGTCGCTAACTCACCACTAAATTTTTTATCTACTCATTTACGTTTATATTTATTTATAATTTTCCTTCGTTGCGCAAAGCGGTGACAATTATTTTCCGTGCTAGCCAATTCAAAATTGTGGCTTAGGAAAGCGATACTCAAACGCGGTATTGACAAGGAATTTATTAAACTCTTGTCGGAAATTTGTTTAAATTTAATGGAGGTAATATTCAAAAGTCAGATGGTGTTAGACAACAGACAAAGAAACATCGATCACTTGTACATGCTCTAGCTTGCAAAAAGAAAGCAAACTGTAAAAGAAAACGCCTTGTTCAACCGGGTGGTAATTTCTTTTCATTGTTACAACCAATAATCACCGGACTTGTAAATACTATTCTCTAGAATTGACTAAACCCTCTAAATTAACGCCAATTTATCTTGATCTTTCACCAAAAGAGCACTTTGAAGATAATCTTGATAAATCTATTAACAATGAAATAATTGCCGATGATGAAAAATTAATTTTGATTCAAAATGCCCTTCGACGTGTCAACAAAAATAAGCCTTATCGTAAAAAGTCACCCAAAATAAACTTCATTGATCCATCTTCTGAAAATACTGAAATTTTTGGAACACTGAAAAAAAAGATTTATTAACAAGTGTTGTAGAGTTATAGTCTCCATCCTATCGTAAGCAAAGTAAAAGACTCATGACGTATCTCACTGAAAATGAAAAAATTGATGAGAAATAGAATGAAGTTATAATCCAGGGCAAGAGTTACAATTTAAATGATTTGTTATAGTATCTGATTGCAAATCGTAAAATACTCGAATCCCTGATTGTTATTTATGTAATTTTTTAAAGGCGTCAAAAGTGAAGATTTCACTGAAGATTTCACTTCAGCCCTTTCAGAACATATTTTTAATTTTCCAGACCATTTTATTTTGTTCGAGAATGTCTCTTTGATTTCTAGGGATCGGGGTTTAAAGCAAAATTTTCGTGAAATTCTTGAAATAAAGAAAATCTTATTCAAGAATATTGCTTTGAATCGTGATACAGGTGAATATGGGCTGGACTCTATCTATGATAATTTATTAAAATCTGAGAGAGTAAAGTTCAATTCACCCAATGTAGTTGACCTTTGTCCAAATGTTATATCATTGAACGCTAATGAACCGAATCCAAGAAGGTCAAAGAGAATAGCTTCCGCCTTTGCTTTGAAAAGAATTAGAGATTCAAATAATATGTAGTGTTATTTGATTTAGTATATAAACTTTTGTTTTAAATTGTTTTATTTTAGTTTTACTACTGATGACGGTCACTGTATATGTGACCGAAATATCTGGTATTTTTGTGAATTTCTATCATCACTGTCTATTAAAAGGATTTTATCCCTATTTGAACTTTCATCTATCGTCATGGAAAGGCAGTGTGGTCTCCGAAATTATCTACGTCATATTTATGGGGATTATTTGACCAAAATTGTGGGTAAATATATAAACACTCAGAAAAAGCATGCAAATGTTATCAACCAACAGGATTTTCTTCTACGATGTAAGAAGATGAGAATTGTAACACCTTAACTAAAATTCAATTTACATTTGGGCACTTTCAACAACGAAAAGTTTGAACGAAGCTTACTTTCAAGACTTTATAGCACATTATTTAGGATAAAATTCGAAAAAGAGCTTTATTAGTAAGAGATAAACTTTCCCTGGAAAATCTTATATAAAAAAAGGTTAGTGTAAATGTCTTTTGTTTTATTCAACAAACAGGAAAAAATCACTTCAATCATGACTTTCGCCTTTCCAGAGAAAGATTGCTAAAAAAGTTTTCGAAATTATCAACAAATAATGCGGTAAAACCTTCGTCAATTCTAGGACCAGGTGTGTTTAATTTTTCATCAAGAACTTTAACGATACAAGAACAATCAGTGCTTGAAAAGGGTCAGAAATTTTGTTTTAAACCGGATAAAGTCCTCGTTGAAAACATTATCTATTCAATAGAAACATCTTTTCATAAAAAATCAAATCTAATAAAAAATGTTAGCTTAGTTAGAGCTTCTACTATAAAAACCCTGTCTAATTTTGTATTGAAACCGAATTTTCCTAGTACGACCATCAAAGACTTAAAAATTCTTAAAAACTTGAAAAAGGATAGTTCAATTACCGTTACAAAAGCAGATAAGAGTAACACTTTAGTTGTGATGAATACTGAGGACTACGAATCAAAATTAAGAAGTTTACTAGAGGATGAAAAACATACAAGAAGCTATCGTATAATCCAACAGACTCTTTTACAAATAAGTTTAAGAAAGAATTGAAGTGCTTAAAGGATGAAGGAAAAATTACACCTCAACTCTATTACAAATGCCTGCTACGCAGTTCCTTGTGCCCTAAATTATATCGACTTCCCAAAATTCATAAGCCTAACCTACCATTACGACCAATTGTGTCAAGTACAAGGTCACCAACAAGTGTTTTGAGTAAATGGTTAGTGTCAATCTGTAAACCACTTTTGTCTACAAAAATTTCGTATATTAAGAATTCTTCAAATTTGGTTGAAAAATTGAAAAAATTAGAAAATTCCTCGAATTCTTTGATTTAAAGCTTCGACATTGTACCAATGTACACAAATATTGAGGTAGAATCAGCCAAAACTCTTCTAGAAGGAAATCTGTAAATAAATTTGGATTTGATTAGTGGCAAAACAGATTTGGAAGTTTCTGTAATTATGTATTTAGTAAGGTTGTGCAATAAGTTCTATTATTTTATTCAATTTAGAGGGGAGTATTTCGAAAAAATAAATGGTTTACCTATGGGGGCCCCTTTATCCCCTTTATTAGCTAATATTTTTGTGGAGAATATTGAAACAATTGCGTTAGATTCATATTTTTTAAAACATATTTTCTGGGGCCGGTATATGGATGACATTATTTAAGTATGGGATTATGGGGAGGAGGAATTAAAGAGATTTTTGGAACATCTTAATTGTTTGGGAGAGAATTTAAAGTTTACCGTTGAATTGGAAGAGAATGGGAAACTTTCTTTTCTAGATTTCCTTGTTCTTCTTTTGAAAAATCAAAATAGTTTGGATTTTAAAATTTAAAGAAAACCGACAAATAACCATAGATTTTTGTCTTATAGTTCCGGTCACGCTCGCCAAGTAAAAATTGGTTTGATCATTTCTTTAACTGATCGGATGTTTAGTATTTGATCTCCAAAATTTGTTGAGGAGGAGTTGTCTTTTCTAAGAAAAATACTAATAAGTAACATGTATCCAGAATGGTTAATTAACCAGACTTTTTCAAAAAGAAGAAAAAGGTTTCTAGAGATTTCTAAGGAAGTCTTGGAGACAACTCGGGAGAAGGATGTTTTTTGTTCCTTACCATGTGTACCCGGGCTAAGTGAAAAACTTAAAAGAATTTTACAAAGCAATGGTCTAAGGGTAGCTTTAAAGAGTAATAATATTTTGGGTAGTTTTCTAAATTCTGGGAAGGATCTAACTTCATTGGGGCAACAAAGTGGGGTTTATCAGATCCCATGTACTTGTGGAAGCTCATATGTGGGACGTACTAACCAGAGTTTGGAAATGAGATTATTACAACACAAAGATTCTATTTCTTCGGCTTTAAAGCTAGTTTCTAAGTCTGAAGATTTCTCTTCAGCCCTTTCTGAACATATTTATAATTTTCCAGACCATTTTATTTTGTTCGAGAATGTCTCTTTGATTTCTAGGGATCGGGGTTTAAAGCAAAATTTTCGTGAAATTCTTGAAATAAAGAAAATCTTATTCAAGAATATTGCTTTGAATCGTGATACAGGTGAATATGGGCTGGACTCTATCTATGATAATTTATTAAAATCTGAGAGAGTAAAGTTCAATTCACCCAATGTAGTTGACCTTTGTCCAAATGTTATATCATTGAACGCTAATGAACCGAATCCAAGAAGGTCAAAGAGAATAGCTTCCGCCTTTGCTTTGAAAAGAATTAGAGATTCAAATAATATGTAGTGTTATTTGATTTAGTATATAAACTTTTGTTTTAAATTGTTTATTTTAGTTTTACTACTGATGACGGTCACTGTATATGTGACCGAAATATCTGGTATTTTTGTGAATTTCTATCATCACTGTCTATTAAAAGGATTTTATCCCTATTTGAACTTTTATTTATCGTCATGGAAAGGCAGTGTGGTCTCCGAAATTATTTTTGTTGTTTAATGTCTATCTAAAATTTTTATCACATGGGTTTGGAAAAAATAGGCATGGGGGGGAGGCTAGTTGCCCTCGGATCTCTTTTGGCTGTTAAAAGAGAACTCGAACTTTCAACTTCCAATCAAATGAGCCCTCTCTGAAATTTATACGAGTATCCTTTCATAAGAACCATGTATGCCCCAGGGCATAACTTACAACGCCTGTCCTCGGGCCTTGGGGGGTTGTATCGACACCAGAGTTTTTGTTATATTATCTCTGAACGATTTTTAACAAAATAGCTATCTCAAAATTTTTATCACATGTATTTGGGAAAACTTGGCGTGGGGGTAAATTACCCTCTAGTATATTTGACGCTTAAAAAGTGAACTAGAACTTTCAATTTCCAATCAAATAAGCCCTCTCTGAAGTTTATAAAAGCATTCCTTCCATTAGAACTATATATGCCCCCAGAGCATAACTTATAACCGTTGCCCTAAAGACCTTGGGGGGGGGGGGATTGTCATGCTCAACGATATAATTTCCAGAACTTTCAACTACGTTGAACACAATGGCTATCTAAAAATTTGGATTGGATGTGTTTGGGTGAATGGTGGGCGTGGAAGTGGTGCTAATTGCTTTCCAACCACTTTCGACTATTAAAAAGGGCGCTAGCCATTTAAATTTTCAATCGAATGAGCCCTTTTTGAAGCTTTTTACGACAACGCTTTCTATAAAAACCTTATATGCCCCCAGGGCATAGCTTATAACCCTGGCCCTGAGGGCTGTGGGGGGTTGTCATCCTCAAAGACCTAATTTCCGGAATTTTCAAACACTTTGAACAAAATAAATATCTCAAAATTTTGATTGGATGCGTTTGGGGAAAAGATGGGCTTGAGAAAGGGGTTAGTTGCCCTCTAATCACTTTCGACTATCAAAAAGAGCACTAGCCCTTTGAACTTTCAACCGAATGAGCCCTTTTTTGAAGTTTCTACGACAATTTTTTCCATAAAAAGCTTATATACCCCCAGGGCATATCTTACAGTTCTTGCCCCGACGGCTGTGGGGGAGTTTCCTCTTCAAAAATATAATATCTATCTGGAAATCAACTACTTAGAAGAAAATGGCTATCCCAGAATTTTGATTGGATGTGTTATGGGAAATGGTGGACGTGGAAGGGGTGTTCGTTGCCTTCGAATCACTTTTGACCTTTAAAAAGGGCACTAGAACTCTCGATTTCCAATCGAATGAGCCCTCTTTGATATTTTTACGACAGCCCCTTCCATATGAAGTGCCTCTGAGAAAAAATAAATAAATAAAGAAATAAATCATAGGCAGCGCGCTAGCGCTGCCTAAGTAAAAAACGATGTGGGCACAATATGTTTTTTTTTCTCCATACCCGGGCACTTCGTATCGAAGGAGTTGTCGTAGAAACTTCGAAAAAAAAACTTCCAATTTGAAATTGGAGTGGCTTGTGGCCTTTTTAATAGTCGAAAGTGATTGGAAGGCGACTAACACCCCTTCCACGCCCATCCTTCCCTCAAACACATCCAATCAAAATTTTGAGATAGCCATTTTGTTCAGCTTAGTTGATTTCCAGATTGAAAATATGTTTTGAGGAGGACACTCCCCCCACAACCCTCAGGGCAAGGGTTTTAAGTTTTGTCCTTGGGGCATATAAGGTTTTTATAGAAGGCGTTGTCGCAGAAACTTATCCATTTTGTTCAATGTAGTTGAAAGTTCTTGAAATTAGGTATTTTAGGATGATAAACCCCTCAGAGCCCTCAGTGCAAGGGTTGAAAGTTATGCCCTGGGGGCATGTAAGGTTTATATAGGAATCGGTTGCATAAATCTTAGGCAGCACGATCGCGCTGCCTAAGTGAGAACGGGGGCACTCGAGAACGTGACAAGAAACGGGGACTAAGTAAAGAGGAGTACACTCCCCCACAACCCTCAGGGCAAGGGTTTTAAGTTATGACCGGGGGCATATAAGAACGATTCTGGCACAATGTATTATTTATTAATTTTTTCCTTTAGAGCAGGGCACTTCGTATCGAAGAAGTTGCCGTAGAAACTTCAAAAAGCGCTCATTCAATTTGAAATTGGAGTGGCTTGTGCCCTTTTTAATAGTCGAAAGGGATTGGAAGGCGACTAACACCCCTTCCACGCCCACTATTTCCCGAAACACATCCAATCAAAATTTTGAGAAAGCCATTTTGTTCAGCGTAGTTGATTTCAAGATAGAAATTATGTTCTTGAGGACAGCCCCCACAGCCCTTAGGGCAAGGGTTGTAAGTTATGCCCTGGGGGCATATAAGGTTTCTTATAGAAGGCGTTGTCGCAGAAACTTTAAAAAAGACTCATTCGATTGGAAATGCAAAGGGCTAGTGCCCTTTTTAATAGTAGAAAGTGATTAGAGGACAACTAACCCGCCTCTCACGCCCACCTTTTCCCCAGCATATCTAATCAAAACTTTGAGATAGCCATTTTATTCAGCGTAGTTTTCAGTTCTGGAAATTAGGTCTTTGAAGATGATAACCCCCCCCCCACAGCCCTCAGGGCAAGGGTTATAAATTATGCCCAGGGGGCAAATAAGATTTTTATATAACGCGTTGTCGTAGAAACTTCAAAAAGGGCTCATTCGATTGGAAATTGAAAGGGATAGTGCCCTTTCTAATAGTCGGAAGTCTTTGGAAAGCAACTAACACCCCTTCCACGCCCACCATTTCCCCAATCACATCCAATAAATATTTGGAGAGAGCCATTTTGTTTCACGTAGTTCAAAGTTCAGGAAATTATACCTTTGAGTAGGACACTCCCCCCCACAGTCTTCTGGGCAAGGGTTATAAGTTATGCCCTGGGGGCATATAAATTTGTTATTGAAATCTTTGTCGTAGAAACTTGAAAAAGGGCTCATTCGATTGGAAATTCAAAGGGCTAGTGCCCTTTTTAATTGTCGAAAGTGATTTGAAGGCAACTAACCCCCCTCCCCCCTCACAACTATCTTTTCTCCAAGCGCATCCAATCAATACTTTAGATAGTCATTTTATTCAACGTAGTTGAACGTTTTGGAAATTAGGTCTTTAAGGATGACAACCCCCACGGCCCTCAGGGCAAGGGTTGTAAGTTATGCCCTGGGGGCGTATAAGGTTTTTATTAAAAGTGTAGAAACTTCAAAGGGGCTCATTCAATTGGAAACTGAAAGGGCTAGTGCATTTTTAGTAGTTGAAAGTGATTGAAGAGCGACTAACGCCCTCTCACGCCCACCATTTTCCCAAACACATCCAATCAAAAGTTTGAGATAACCATTTTGTTCAACGTAGTTGCAAATTCTTAAAATTAGGTCTTTTAGGATGATAACCCCCTCAGAGCCCTCAGCGCAAAAGTTGTAAGTTATGCCCCGGGGGCATATAAAGTTTTTATAGAAAGTTGTTATAGAAATTTCGAAAAGGGCTCATTTGATTGGAAATTGAAATCGCCCTTTTTAATAGTCGAAAGTGAGTGGAGAGTAATTAAGCCCCCTGTTCCGCCCATCATTTCCCGCAAAAGATTCAATCAAAATTTAGAGATAGCAATTTTGTTCAACGTAGTTGAAAGTTCTGGAAATTATGTATTTAAGGATGACAAACCCCCCAGAGCCCCAAGGGCAAAGGTTTTTTTTTTTTTAAACCCACTTCTTCTCCTCTCAGTGGTACTAACTTCATTAATTCCGAAACTGATAACTACATTTATGTACCACCTACACTAAAAAAATAAAATAAAAAAAAAACCTACAAATTTTTTTAACTTTACATTATCATAACAATTAAACTATAAATTTGAGCAGTTAATACTTTAAAGATTTCATTTGGGGGCATTCTACAACCAATTAACCAACATTAATACAACATCTGCCTAGCCGCTTTGCAGGGTGCCCTTCTGGTTTAGGGAACCCCTTCCACGGTGGCACCAACTATCAAACTCCAAGAAAATACTTTAATTTGCCTCCAAAATCCCTCTGTTTACCGGGCAAAGGTTTTAAGTTCTGCCCTGGGGGCATATAAGATTTTTATATAACGCGTTGTGGTAGAAACTTCAAAAAGGGCTCATTCGATTGGAAATTGAGAGGGCTAGTGCCCTTTATAATAGTCGAAAGGGATTGGAGGGTAACTAACCCCCCTCTCACGCCCACCATTCTTCCAAACATATCCAGTCAAAATTTTCAGATAGCCATTTTGTTCAACGTAGTAAAACGTTCTGGAAATTATGTCTTTGAGAATGACATCCCCCCAGCACTCAGGGCAAGGGTTGTAAGTTATGCCCTGGGGGCATATAAGATTTTTATTGAAATTTTTATCGTAGAAACTTCAAAAGGGCTCTTTTGATTCAAAATTGAAAGTGCTAGGACCATTTTTAATACTTGGAAGTGATTGGAGAGTGACTACCACCCCTCTCACGCCCACCTTTCCCCCAAACACATCCAATCATAATTTTGACATAGCCATGTTGTTTAACGTAGTTGGAAAGCTCTGGAAGTTAGGTCTTAGAGGATGACAACCACCCTAACAGACCTTAAGGTAAGGGTTGTAATTTATGCCCAGGGGCATATAAGATGTTTATAGAAAGCGTTGTCGGTTCCAAAAGGGCTCATTCGATTGTAAATCGAAAGGCCTAGCGCCCTTTTTAATAATAAAAGTATTAATTAAAAGTATAATGTATTATTTTTGTTGTTGTTGCTGTTTATACCAGGGTACTTCGTATCGAAGGTGTTGTCGTGGAAACTTCGAAAAGGGCTCATTCAATTGAAAATAAAAAGGGCTGATACCCTTTTTAATAGTCGAAAGTAATTTGAGGGCAACTAATCCCCCTTTCACTCCCACCCTCCCTCGCCCACCCTCCCACGCCAACCCTCTCATTTCTGCTCTTAAAATTTAACCAAATCAAAATAGTGTAAGTGTATCCAGGCTATAAAAGAAAGTAAACAGATTTCTTTGCGAATAGTATCAAGTTTTCCATTTCAGGTCAACTAGAGGAGGTATGAAACTAAACTAAACAGTACTATTTGTGTCCAGATTTTTAAAAGGGTGTATGTTGTTAAAAATTGTTGAAATTTTTCTGCAGCATAATAATAGCAGGCCAAACTATAAAGTCTGAAATAACGAAAAGATTTAAAATGTTATTTTCTTTTTCCCTGAAAAGACAATGTCAATATAAAACGAACAGAAATTAATTAAAAAAACATTTTCCACAAAATAAGTTTTTCAAAGAAAAGTAAAGAACTCCATTCAACAAAAAATTAGCAAAAATAAAATCAAATAATTTATCAAGCGTGAAACTACCACAAATCATTATCAATAAATAAATGAAACCTAAAACAAACAGAAATTACAATAAATAACCGATTCAAGCTCAAAACGAGCAGAAATTAACATAAGTTGGGCGCAAAACCCTGTGCCTTCCCAAGGCCAGGACAAAATTTGCACTTTACTGAGAAAATCCAAATGAATGTGCATTGTCAGTTTAATATACATATACTGATATTTAGTTATCAAAGTGTTAATATTATTTGATTTATTAAAGTTATAAAAGAAAAAACATTTATGTTTTTTCAATGAAGTGCAAATTTTAATTTCTTTAGAATTTGCTTATTGGTAATAAGACAAACATGTTTTCGACCGGATGAGTTTTTGAAGGCACATTCAGCATGGCGTGCGCTATTTTTTTTTTTTTATCATGAACCCTTTAGAGACCAATTTGATCAACTTGGAGAAAGTTCAAAAAGAATCGTTACTGATATTGATATTTGTGCGTAAACTACAAACTGACAAAAAATATCCAGAACTTTTTTTTTCTTATAGCCTTGATTTTGAAGACATTTCTTTATCTTAATTGGCTTTAGAAATATCATGCAAAATAAAACTAGTGAAATAATTTAGGTCGAATGATAAATTTCATTTTTTTTTTTTAATGCAGTAGTTTTTTAGTAAGAACAGTCGATATCCTAAAAGTGTCTGATTAAAACTGTTACCTTTAGCATCGACGTTGTTAGCAGAATTTCAAAAGGATCATTTATGAGTGCTGGCGCATCTGATGAAATAATTTAGGTCGTATGATAAATTTAATTTTGTTTTTTAATACAGTAGTTTTTCAGTAAGGACATTCGATATCCTAAAAGTGTTTGATTCAAACTTTTACCTTGAGCATCGATGTTGTTAGCAGAATTTCAAAAGGATCGTTTGTGAGCGCTGGCGTATCTGATGAAATAATTTAGGTCGTATGATCAATTTAATTTATTTTTTTAATGCAGTAGTTTTTCAGTAAGGACACTCGAGACAACACGCACACAGAGAGAACGCACACACAGATACGAAACACACACAGAGACGACACATGCATAGAGACAACACACACACAGAGACGACACCCACACAGAGACGACACACACGCAGAGACTACACACACACACACAGAGACGACACACACACAGAGATACGGCATACTCAAAGTGACGACTTACACATAGAGATGACACACACACACACAGAGAGAGACGACAAACACACAGAGACGAGACACATAGAGAGACGACACACATAGAGAGATAACTCACACACGGAGACAACACACACACACAAAGAGAAGACACACACACACAGACAAAAGAAACACACACAGAGACGGAACACACACAGAGACGACACACACACACAGAGCGAACACACACAGAGACGACAAAACACACAGAGACGACAGACACATAGAGACGACACACACGCACAGAGGACAAACACACAGAAATGACAAACACAGAGAAAAGACACACACACACATAGAGACAACACAGACACAGAGACGACACACACACAGAGACGAAACACACACACAGAGACCACACATACACAGAGGTGACAAACAAAGAGAGACGACAAACATACAGAGAAGACACACAAACAGAGACGACACACCCACAGAGAGACGACACACACACACACACACACAAAGACAACAAACACAGAGACAACACACGCACAGAGACATCACACGCATAGAGACGACACACACACCAACAAAGACAACAAGCACAGAGACAACACGCACACAGAGACAACACACATAGACACAGAGACGACACGCACAGAGAAGACACACACACACACAGAGATGACAACCCACAGAGAGAAGACACACTCACAGAGACGACACGCACACAGAAACAGCGCAAACACAAACAGAGACGACACGCACATAGCGATGACACATGCATAGAGACGACACACACAGAGAAGACAACACACAGAGAAAAGACACACGCACAGAGACGACACACACACACAGAGACGATACACACACAGAGATAACACACACACACAAAGACGACACAAACATAGACATGACACAATCACACGGTCTAAACACACACAGAGACAAGACACACACACAGAGACGAGACACACATAGCGACGACACACGCATAGAGACGACACACACAGAGACGACACACAAACACAGAGAAGACACACGCATAGAGACGACACAAACACACACACAAACACAGAGACGACACACGCACAGAGATGATACACACATACAGAGACGGAACACACTTAGAGACGGCAAACTTACAGAGACAAGACACACACAGAGTCAACACAGACGGAGAGACAAGACACTCACACACACAAAAATGACAAACACACATAGAGACGACACACACAAAGAGACGACACACACACACACAGATACGAAACACACAAATATACGACACACTCAAAGAGACAGCACACACACAGAGAGAACACCCACACAGAGACGACACACACAGAGAGAGACGACACACACAAAGTGACGACTTACACATAGAGACGAGACACACACAGAGACGACAAACACACAGAGACGACACACACATAGAGAAGACACAAACACAGATACGAAACACACAAAGAGACGACACACGCACAGAGACGACACACACACACAGAGACCACTCACACACAGAGAGAACATACACAGAAAGACGACAGACACAAAGAGACGACTCAGACATAGAGAGGAAAAACACACAGAAACGACATCACAGAGACGAAACACACACAGAGATGACACACACACACACACAGAGACGAAACACACAAAGGGACGACACAAGCACAGGGACGATACACACACAAAGACAACACTCACACACATAGACGACACACACATAGCGACGACACACGCACAGAGACGACACACACACACACAGAGGCGAAACACACACAGACACGACACACACATAGCGACGACACACACACACAGAAGAAACACACACAGAGACAAAACACACACACAGAGAAGAGACACTCACAGAGACGACACACACACACACACACACACAGAGACGATACACACACAGATAAGATACACACATACAGAGACGGAACACCCATAGAGACGACACACGTACAGAGACGATACACACACAGAGTCAACACACACAGAGAGACGAGACACACACACAGAAATTACAAACACACATAGAGACGACACACACAAAGAGACGACACACGCACACAGATACGAAACACACATAGAGACGATACACGCATAGAGACAACACACACACAGAGAGGTAACACCCACACAGACACGACACACACAGAGAGAGACGACACACACACAGAGACGATACACTCAAAGTGACGACTAACACATAGAGACGACACACACAGAGAGACGACAAACACAAAGAGCCGACAAATACACAGAGACGACACACATAGAGAGATGACACACACACACAGAGACGACAAACACACACAAAGAGACGACACACACACACAGATACGAAACACACAAAGAGACGACACACGCACAGAACAAACTCAATGTGACGACTTACACATAGAGACGACACACGCACAAAACACACTCAAAGTGACTACTTACACATCGAGACGACACACACACAGAGACGACACACACACAGAGACGACACACATAGAGAGATGACACACACACACACACAGACGACAAACACACAAAGAGACGACACACGCACAGAGACGACACACACACACAGAGCCCACTCACACACAGAGAGGACAAACACACAGAGACGACAGACACAAAGAGACGACTCACACATAGAGACAACAGACACACATAGACAACAGACACACAGAGACAAAACACATATAGAGACGACACATGCACAGGGACGATACACACACAGACACAACACACTCACACACACAAACACACACATACACACACACACTCACTTAGAGTGGCGCGGCGCGCCACTCTAAGTGAACATAGATCAACCCAACTTTTTGGATATCTCTCTCACTATGACTCTGTTTGTGTGTCGTGTCTGTGCGTGTGTCGTCTCAATATGTGTGTGTCATCTCTGTGGGTGTGTCATATCTTTGTTTTTGTTGTCTCTGTGTGTTTGTCGTCTCTGTGTGTGTTTGTTGTCCCTCTATGTGTGTCGTCTCTGTGTGTTTGTCGTCTCAGTGCGTGTGTCGTCTCTATGTGTAAGTCGTCACTTTGAGTGTGTCTTCTCTGTGTGTGTGTGTGTCGTCTCTGTGTGGGTGTCGTCTCTCTCTCTCTCCCTCTGTGTAGGTATGTCTGTGTGTGTGTCTCTTTGTGGGTGTGTGTGGGTGGGTGTGTGTGGGAGGTGGTGTGTGAGTGAGCGTGTGTGTGTGTGTGTGTGAGAGTGTGTGTGTGTGTGTGTGTGTGCGTGTGTGTGTGCGTGTGAGAGTGAGTGTGTGAGTGGGAGAGGGTGTGAGGGTGGGGGTCGGTGTGAGGGGGTGTGTGGGTGAGTGTGTGTGTCTGTGAGAGTGTGTGTGTGTGAGAGTGCGTGTGTGGGTAAGTGAGAAAGTGTGTGTGTGTGTGAGTAAGTGTATGTGTGTGCGTATGTATGTGTATATGTGTGTGTGTGTGTGTGTGTGTGTGTGTGTGTGTGTGTGTGTGTGTGTGTGTGTGTGTGTGTGTGTGTGTGTGTGTGTGTGTGTGTGTGTGTGTGTGTGTGTGTGTGTGTGTGTGTGTGTGTGTGTGTGTGTGTGTGTGTGTGTGTGTGTGTGTGTGTGTGTGTGTGTGTGTGTGTGTGTGTGTGTGTGTGTGTGTGTGTGTGTGTGTGTGTGTGTGTGTGTGTGTGTGTGTGTGTGTGTGTGTGTGTGTGTGTGTGTGTGTGTGTGTGTGTGTGTGTGTGTGTGTGTGTGTGTGTGTGTGTGTGTGTGTGTGTGTGTGTGTGTGTGTGTGTGTGTGTGTGTGTGTGTGTGTGTGTGTGTGTGTGTGTGTGTGTGTGTGTGTGTGTGTGTGTGTGTGTGTGTGTGTGTGTGTGTGTGTGTGTGTGTGTGTGTGTGTGTGTGTGTGTGTGTGTGTGTGTGTGTGTGTGTGTGTGTGTGTGTGTGTGTGTGTGTGTGTGTGTGTGTGTGTGTGTGTGTGTGTGTGTGTGTGTGTGTGTGTGTGTGTGTGTGTGTGTGTGTGTGTGTGTGTGTGTGTGTGTGTGTGTGCTGTCTCTATGTGTGTGTGTCGTCTCTATGTGTGTTTCGTATCTGTGTGTGTGTCGTCTTTGTGGGTGTGTCGTCTCTGTTTTTGTGTCTTCTCTGTATGTTTGTCCTCTGTGTGTGTGTGTGTGTCTGTGTGTCGCATCTGTGTATGTCTCGTATCTGTGTGTGTTTCGTCTTTGTGTGTCTGTCGTCTGTGTGTCTGTGTTGTCTCTATGTGTGTGTGTGTCGTCTCTCTGTGTGTGTGTGTGTGTTGTCTCTGTGTGTGTATCGTCCCTGTGCATGTGTCGTCTCTCTTTGTGTTTCGTCTCTGTGTGTCTGTTGTCTCTGTTGTCTCTGTGTGTGAGTCGTCTCTTTGTGTCTGTCGTCTGTGTGTGTGTGTGTCGTTTCTGTGTGTTTGTCTTCTCTGTGTGTGAGTCGTCTCTTTGTGTCTGTCGTCTCTGTGTGTGTTTCCTCTCTGTTTGTGTGTGTCCTCTCTGTGCGTGTGTCGTCTCTTTGTGTTTTTGTCGTCTCTTTGTTTGTGTGTGTCATCTCTCTATGTGTGTCGTCTCTGTGTGTGTGTCGTCTCCATGTGTAAGTCGTCACTTTGAGTGTGTTCTGTGCGTGTGTCGTCTCTGTGTGTGTGTCGTCTCTATGTGTAAGTCGTCACTTTGAGTGTGTTCTGTGCGTGTGTCGTCTCTTTGTGAGTGTCGAATCTGTGTGTGTGTGTCGTCTCTTTGTGTGTGTTTGTCGTCTCTGTGTGTGTGTGTCATCTCTCTATGTGTGTCTTCTCTGTGTGTTTGTCGGCTCTGTGTTTTTGTCGTCTCTGTGTGTTTATCGTCTCTATGTGTAAGTCGTCACTTTGAGTGTATCTTCTCTCTGTGTGTGTTTTGTGTCTGTGTGTGTGTGTCGTCTCTATGTGGGTGTTGCCTCTTTGTGTGTGTGTTTTCTCTATGCGTGTGTCGTCTCTATGTGTGTGTTTCGTCTCTGTGTGTGTGTGTCATATCTGGGTGTGTTTCGTCTCTATGTGTGTTTGTCATTTATCTTTGTGTGTCTCGTCTCTCTGTGTGTGTTGTCCCTCTGTGTGTATCGTCTCTGTGCGTGTGTCGTCTCTATGGGTGTTCCGTCTCTGTGTGTGTGCGTCATCTCTGTGTGTGTGTCGTCTCTGTGTGTGTGTGTGTGTGTGTCGTCTCTGTGTGTGTCTCGTCTCTCTCTGTTTGTGTTGTCTCTGTGTTTGTATTATCTGTATGTGTGTGTCGTCTCTGTGCGTGTGTCGTCGCTATGTGTGTGTCGTCTCTGTGTGTGTTTCGTCTCTGTGTGTGTGTGTCGTCTCTGTCCGTGTGTCTTCGCTATGTCGTCGCGACGTCGTATACGACGTCGACGATACGACGTATACGACGTCGTATATGACGTCGCTGTGTTGTCGCGTGTGACGTCGTTAAAAATTAAGAGAATGTAACTGTGACTAGGTAAACCACAACAAAACACTAGTGAAATATTTTAACTCTTGCATTTCATCGAAAGAAATCCAAAATGAACTTTGAAAAATTAAAAGAATGTAAGTGTGACGAGGTAAACCACAACAAAACACTACTGAAATATTCCAACTTTTGCATTTCAACGAAAGAAATCCAAAAATGAACTTTGAAAAATCAAGAGAATGTAACTGTGACAAGGTAAACCACGATAAAACACTATTGAAAGATTCCAACTCTTGCATTTCACGAAAGAAATTCAAAATGAACTTTGAAAAATCATATGTAACTGTGACATGGTAAACCACGACAAAACAATACTCAAATATTCCAACTCTTGCATTTCAAGAAACAAATCCAAAATGAACTTTGAAAAATCAAGAGAATGTAACTGTGACAAGGTAAACCATAACAAAACCCTACTGAAATATTCCAACTCTTGCATTTCAAGGAATGAAATCTAACATGAACTTTGAAAAATCAAGAGACTGTAACTGTGGCAAGGTAAACCATGACAAAACACTACTGAAATATTCCAATTCTTGCATTTCAAGGAAAGACATTAAAAATCAACTTTGAAAAATCCAGAGAATGTAACTGTGACAAGGTAAACCACGACAGAACACTACTGAAATATTCCAACTCTTGCATTTCAACGAAAGAGATCCAAAAATGAGCTTTGAAAAATCAAGAGAATGTAACTGTGACAAGGTAAACCACGATAAAACACTATTGAAATATTCCAAGTCTTGCATTTCACGAGAGAAATTCAAAATAAACTTTGGAAAATCAAGAGAATGTAACTGTGACTAGGTAAAGCACGACACAACACTACTGAAATATTCCAACTCTTGTATTTCAACGAAAGAAATCCAAAATGAGCTTTGAAAAATCATGAGAATGTAACTGTGACAAGGTAAACCACTATAAAAAACTACTAAGATATTCCAAGTCTTGCATTTCACGAAAGAAATTCAAAATGATCTTTGAAAAATCTAGAGAATGTAACTGTGACATGGAAAACCACGACAAAACACTACTGAAATATTCCAACTCTTGCATTTCAACGAAAGAAATACAAAATGAACTTTGAAAAATCAAGAGAATGTAACTCTGACAGGGTAAACCATGCCAAAACACTACTGAAATATTCCAACTCTTGCATTTCATGAAATAAATTCTAAATCAAATTTGAAACATCATGAAAATGTAACTATGACAAGGTAAACCACGACAAAACACTACTGAAATATTCCAACTCTTGCATTTCAAGGAAAGAAATCCAAAATGAAGTTTGAAAAATCAAGAGAATGTAAGTGTGACAAGATAAAGCACAACAAAACACTACTGAAATATTCCAACTCTTGCACTTCAATGAAAGAAATCCAAAATGAACTTTGAAAAATCAAGAGAATGTAACTGTGACAAGGTAAACCATGACGAGACACTACTGAAATATTCCAACTCTTGAATTTCAACGAATGAAATTCAAAAAGAACTTTGAAAAAATCAAGAGAATGTTACTGTGACAAGGTAAAGCACAACAAAACACTACTTAAATATTCCAACTCTTGCATTTCACGAAAGAAATTCAAAATGAACTTTCAAAAATCAAGAGAATGTAACTGTGACAGGGTAAAGCACAACAAAACACTACTGAAATATTCGGACTCTTGCATTTCAATGAAAGAAATTCAAAATGAACTTTGAAAAATCAAGAGAATGTAACTGTGACAAGGTAAACCACGACGACACACTACTGAAATATTCCAACTCTTGCATTTTAATGAAAGAAATCCAAAATGAACTTTGAAAAATCAAGAGAATATAACTGCGACAAGGTAAGCCATGACAAAACACTACTGAAATAATCCAACTCTTGGTTTTGACGAAAGAAAATCAAAATGAACTTTGAAAAACCAAGAGAATGTAACAATGACAAGGTAAACCACAACAAAACACTACTGAAATATTCCAACTCTTGCATTTCAACGAAAGAAATCCAAAATGAACTTTGAAAAATTAAGAGAATTTAACTGTGACAAGGTAAACAACGAGAAGACACTACTGAAATATTCCAACTCTTTAATTTCAACAATCGAAATCCAAAATTAACATTGAAAAATCAATGTAATGTCAAAATCCAAAATGAACTTTAAAAAATGAAAATAATGTAACTTTGATAAGGTATACCACGACAAACAGTACTGAAATATTCCACTCTTGTATTTCAACGAAAGAAATCCAAAATGAACTTTGAAAAAATCAAGAGAATATAACTGTGACAAGGTCAACCATGATAAAACATTATTGAATTATTCCAACTCTTGCATCTCACTATAGGTATTGAAAATGAACTTTGAAAAATCAATCAAAAGTAACTGTGACGAGGTAAACCGTTAAGAGATATAACTAAAATGTTCCAACTCTTGCATTTCACGAAAGAAATCCAAAATGAACTTTGAAAAATCGAGGGAATGTAACTGTAACAAGCTAAACCACGACAAAACACTATTGAAATATTCCAACTCTTGCATTTCAAGGAAAGAAATCCAAAATGAACTTTTAAAAATCAAGAGAATGTAACTGTGACAAGGTAAAGCATAACAAAACGCTACTAAAATATTCCAACTCTTGCATTTCAATGAAAGAAATCCAAAATGAACTTTGAAAAATCCAGAGACTCTAACTGTGACAAGGTAAAGCACGACCAAACACTACTGAATTTAAGTATGTTTCATCTCATTCGAAGACATGTAAAAAAAGTAAAAAAAAAAAATAATGTAATTATTTAAATTAATTAATAATAACGTGAAAAAAAAGTTAAAAAAAAATATTGGGGGAGGGGTTGGGGTTGGAGGGAGGGTGGAGGGATAGGGTTGAGGGATAGGGGTTGGACTTGGGGTCTAAGTATCAGAAGAAATTGTTTGTCTAGTATGCATCTCAAATCATCGTGATATGCATATTCTTACGTTGATGCCATAAAATGCCCCGAAACATTTCACTTTTAACACCCATCAAAAATCCAATTGATAAATCGAATGTGCTTGAACTTGTTCCAGTTTAATGGAATGATCCTGTTACGATATTGTGACACCTGACATAAGTTGGGCAATGTCCCAGAAACAAATCATTGGATGTATTTCTAATATCATAATATGTTCAATGGCTTGTTGGTTCAGTCGATTAACGTGTCGTTCTTTTACCTTAGGAAATCGCGGGTCTCACGTTTGATTCCTACATCAAACACAAATTTCATAAAAATCAATGGGAAGATACTTAGAATGTAAAAAATCGTATCAATGGAAAAGAAAAATATCATCATTAGAAGTTTTTATATCCGTGTTCAAGGTTAAACATAAGTCAACCACGCCTAACAAATTAAATTACAGAAAGAATTTCACAATTTCATACAAAGAAAACGAATCACTACCATGAAAACATCACGCACTTTGAACAGAAACAACAGCACAAATTTTCACGGTAGTTGAATCCGGCCATTACACTGTCTGCTTGTATGACGGGAGACACTCTGCTTGTAACTGTTATAGCTATATGGTGGGACTGTCTGATTGAAACTGTTATAGCTATAAGGGGAGACTGTCTGCTTGAAACTGTAATAGCTATAAGGGGAGACTGTCTGCTTGAAACTGTTATAGCTATAAGGGGAGACTGTCTGCTTGAAACTGTTATAGCTATATGGTGGGACTGTCTGCTTGAAACTGTTATAGCTATAAGGGGAGACTGTCTGCTTGAAACTGTTATAGCTATAAGGGGAGACTGTCTGCTTGAAACTGTTATAGCTATATGGTGGGACTGTCCGCTTCCTTATATTATAGCTATATGGGGGGACTGTCCGCTTCCTTATATTAATGCTATATGGTGGGACTGTGCGCTCTCTTATATTATAGCTATATGGTGGGACAGTGCGCTCTTAACTGTTATATCTATATGGGGGACTGTGCGCTTGTATACATTAAAGCTATATGGTGGGACTGTGCGCTTGAAACTGTTATAGCTACATTGGCTATCTGTCCTCCTGAAACTGTTATAGCTACACTTGCTACCTGCCCTCCTGTAGATATTAATATAAAAAGGGGTACTGTCTGCTACCTTTAATTGACACAGTAATGTCCTATCACCCCTATCTCTTTAATTGACACAGTAATGTCCTATCACCCCTCTCTCTTTAATTGATACAGTAATTTCCTATTACCCCCGTACCTTAAATTGACACAGTAATTTACTATTATCCCCGTACCTTAGATTGACACAATAATTTCCTATTACCCCCCTACCTTAGATTGGCACAGTAATTTCATATTACCCCCCTACCTTAGATTGTACCATTACTACTTGCGTCATTGGCGCTTTCCTGAAAACTATATGTGTCTTGAACAGCCTTGAAAAGTAAAAAAAAACATCAAATTGAATGTTTGATTTATAATGATATTAGTTGTTGAGAGATCCATCAGTTCTAGAATTTGTTTCAGTCTAATTTTGTTTTATTTTCAATGCTGTAAGAACTGGAAAATAAAATATTTGTAATATAATTCGTTTTCAGTGAGGCACCAAAGACGCAGTAGGCTTTTGGTTTTTATTTACAGTTAAGAAAGGGGGCTGCATCCAAACTCTTGTTTGTAGTGAAACTACATTCGTCTTAAACAACTTTAAAAAGAACTACTAAATTAAACTGAATATTTGATGCATAATGATATTAATTGCTGAAAGCTCATCAGTTCAAAATTTTACTTTAATTTTAATGTTTATATTCAATATTAAGTACAGAAGAAAATATTTGTAATAAAATTGGTTTTCACTAAAGTGCCGATGACGCAGTAGGTTTTAGACTTTTACAGTGAGAGAAGGAGGCGATACGCGAACTCTTGTTTGTAGTGATTTTTGTTCGTTGCAAACTTGATTATCATATTCATTTCAAGTTTGACTTGTTTTAAGATTTATTTATTCATTTACATTAATCTCTATTGTATGTTTGTTTACATTGATTGTTTATTCAGTTTCTGTTTGATTGATTGTTTATTAAGTTTCATCTATACTTCAATAGCAAAATATTTTTTTTCGTTTTAAGCTTGATTTTTATATTCAATCCAAGCATTAATCGCTTTAAGATTTATTTATTCATTTATATCATCACTTGTTGTATTTTTTTTTCCTATGATTGTTTATTTAATTTCTGTTCGTTTTGGGTTTCATTTATTCTTTGATAGTATTTTCTGGTCGTTTAGAGTTTGAATTTTCAAATCTATTTGTATTTGATGAGCTTGAGTTTAAAATGACCATTACTTTTCTTTGAAAAACTTATTTTTCAGAAAGTTTTTTAATTAATTTAAAAAAGGAGCAAAGTTAAACTCTTCACCAAAATCAAAGAACTAGAGGTCTTGACAATCAAAAAACTAAAGCCTTTTACCCTCTAGATATATTACAGGCAGATCTTTTGACTCTAGACGTGATTTAAAGACGTCATAATAAACCCTAAAAGTATATTTTACTTGTAATAAGTGTTTTTAGTCTATATGTATATGCAGTTCCACTGCAGTTAAAGAGAGGCAATGAAGTTACTAAGGCCCTTGAATCCATCTTTGAACAAAATTCATATAAAAAAATTCAAACAGACCGTGGAAGTGAATTTGTTATTCCACGTTTAGAAAGGGTTTTATTGAAATATAAAACAATACTCTATCATAGTCACAGTCATAGTCATAGTGATAGTCATAGTCATAGTCATTATTCAAGATTTAGATAAAATTATGTTGATTTATTTCCAACACCCTCATCGATCCTTGTCCAATACTATCCCTCTGGAAATTCATCGTAGCAACGCTAAACTTTTTCTTAAACAATATTCTAATGAAAAGACGGGGACGAGAAAATTTAATGCTGGTCATACTGTCCGAATCAATCGTAGAAAAAATATTTTTGAAACGGGAAATTACTAATGGTCCACTAAACTTTTTAAAGTGTCAAAAGTCTTTGACACTAAACCTAAAACGAATCTTCTTCGTGATATGAAAGATGAAGAGATTCTTGGTGGTTTTTATGACTATAAATTGTAAAAAGTTGCAAATAGTGAAATATATCAAATTGAAAAGGTATTAAAGACATGTGCTCGCAAGGGTAAGCGACAATTGCTTGTTCGCTGGCTAGGATACAACTCTAATTTTGATTCGTGGATACCCGGTGAAGACGTTTATAATGTCTGAAGGTTTTTATGTTCTTGAATGAACAACCCCTTAATGACCATATTCACCACTACAATATAAACCACCTTCAATACATTCCAGTCAAAACTTCGTATTTGGAGCTCTGTCAGTTAACATTAAGAAGTAATTGGGTGATCCTCTAGCAATAACAAAAGGTTTAGCTGTAATTAAATGTCATTTTTGACCCATTCAGTGAAATGGCTAATAGAAATCAGTTTGTTTGTCCATATCACTGTATATATAATTTGCAGTAAGTTTACCGCAGATGATTTCTGGCTCTTCATTCTCGATGCGAACAAAAAGCTCCTCCCACTTCTTCATGCATTAGCGGGTTAGTGTGTATGGGTCAATCAATGATAAATGGTTCGAAATTGTATTATTCGAAATAATACAGAAAAAACTTGGTGAGCCGGCCAAGTGGTTAGTAGGAAGCTATCAGGAGGTCCCGGACGAACACCGTGCTGCCATCTACAATTTAGTTTAACGCCGACAGGTTATAATTTATTCAAGGATTATTGATCGACTCTAATGAGGTCAAGGTCAATTGATTTGTGGTTTCCAAGTGTATTGTCTCCGGGACGAAGTTTGCACATGCGCATTGACGGGGAGAGATGTATTGATCTAGGACACGAGGGACAAGTGAATTTCCAAAAACTTGATTTACATAATCGGTGGGGAAAGGATTTCCGAGAAATTGATTACATAAAAGAAGGGGACAGAATTTCTGAGAAATTGATTTGCATAATCGAGGGGAATTATTGATCTACGAAAGGGGAATTAGAAATGACATCACTTGTTTCCTAGGAATTATACGGGATTCTAAAGAGATAGAAATTCTATTTTTAAATATGGCTTCCCTGATCTTACGTGACAGAGATAAATTAATATTCCATTTTTAAATATGGCTTCTCCAATCTTTAGGTCAGAGTGATTAATTAATATTCTATTGAAACCATAATAGTGTAGCTAGGAAGGTCTTAGAGATGAAGAGATTAACGCGGGAAATGGTTTCCTAGGAATTTCAAATGTGACAGTGCAGGGATGCCAAAACAAAAGGAACACGCAGAAATTACGTTTAGGGATTATTTGGGTGAAACCGTTTGAGACATTTTAGGGGATTATTTGGGCGAAACCGTTTGAGACATTTTAGAAGATGATTTTAGAAGATGATTTTGAAGATTATTGGGGCGAAACTCTGTGGTCGTTATAATACAAAAGTTCCATTTGATCAATGTTGTGAGGTCCCCTACCCCAACCCCAAAGGTCCTCCCCTACCCCAATCCCAAAGGCCCCCGAGGCCCCAGAGCCCCCAAAGACCCCACCGGGCCCCCAAAGGCCCCCCACGCCCCCAAAGGCCTCCGAGCCCCTCCCTTCCTCCCTCCCTTTTTGATTTTTTTTTAAAGTTTTTTCGGACTGAATTTTTTAGACTTAGAAATTATCCAACATTTTTTCGTTTTTTCTTTAACCCATTGGCATAGAGTTTTAGCCTAGATTCTTAGTTTAGTTTTATTTAGAGTTGAATTTTACTTTAGTTTTAGTTAAGAGTTTAGAGTTTTAGCTTAGAGTCTTAGCTTAGATTTTTTGTAAAATCTAAAACTCTATAAGCTAAAACTCTATAAGCTAGCTTATAGCTTATAAGCTAGCTTATAACATTATAAGCTAAAACTCTAAACTCTTGACTAAACTAAACTAGAACTTCAACAAAAACTCTAAGCTAAGACTCTAAGCTTAAAACGCTAAACTCTTAACTAAAACTAAACTAAACTAGAACTCTAACAAAAAGTCTAAGCTAAGACTCTAAGCTAAAACTCTAGACTCTTAACTAAAACTAAAGTAAACTTCAACTCTAACTAAAACTCTATGCTAAAACTCTAAACTCCTAACTATAACTAAACTAAACTAGAATTCTAACAAAAACTCTAAGCTCTGCCTCTAAGCTAAAAACTCTAAACTCTTAACTAGAAATAAACTAAACTAAAGTTCAACAATTACTCTAAGCAAAGACTCTAGGCTAAAACTCTAAACTCTTAACTAAAACTTAACTAAACTACAACTTTAACTAAAACTCTAAGCTATGACTCTAAGCTAAAACTCTTAATTCGTAACTATAACTAAACTAAACTTCAACTCTAACTAAAACTCTAAGCTAAGACTCAAAGCTAAAACTCAAAACTCTTAACTATGACTAAACTAAACTTCCACTCTAACTAAATCTCTAAGCTAAGACTCTAGGCTAAATTTCTCAACTCTTAACTATACTAAACTAAACTTCAACTCTAACTAAAACCCTAAGCTAAGACTCTAAGCTAAAACTCTAAACTCATAACTATAACTAAACTTAAACTCTAACTAAAACTCTAAGCTAAGACTCTAAGCTAAAACTCTAAACTCAACTAAAACTAAACTAAACTAGAACTCCAAGCTAACACTATGAAGTAAAACTGAACTAAACTAAAATTCAACACTAACTAAAACTCTAATCTAAGACTCTACGCTAAAAATCCAAACTCTTAACTAATACTAAACTAAGCTAGAGCTATAACTAAAAATCTAAGTTAATACTCTAAGCTAAAACTCTAAACTCTTAACTAAAAATAAAGTAAACTTAAACTCTAACTAAAACTCTTTGCTAAGAATCTAATCTTAAACTCTAAACTATTAACTAAAACTAAACTAAACTAGAACTCTAACAAAAAATTTAAGCTAAGACTCTAAGCTAACACTCTAAACTAAAACTAAACTAAAGTAGATCACTAGCTAAAACTCTAAGCTAAAACTCTAAACTCTTAACTAAAACTAAAGTAAACTTCAACTCTAACTAAAACTCTAAGCTAAGACTCTAAGGTAAAACTCCAAACTCTTAACTATAACTAAACTAAACTAGAACTCTAACTAAAACTCTAAGCTAAGACTCTAAGCTAAAACTCTTAACTATAACTAAACTAAACTTAAACTCTAACTAAAACTCTAAGCTAAAACGCCAAGCTAAAACTATTAACTAAAACTAAGCTAAACTAGAACTCTAACTAAAAATTCTATGCTAAGACTCCGAGCTAAAACTCTAAACCCTTAACTATAACTAAACTAAACTTCAACTCTAAATAAAACTCTAAGCTAAGACTCTAAGCTAAAACTCTTAACTATACATAAACTAAACTTCAACTCTAACTAAACTCTAAGCTAAGACTCTAGGCTTAAACTCTCAACTGTTAACTATAACTAAACTAAACTTCAATTCTAACTAAAACTCTAAGCTAAAACTCTAAACTCTTAACTAAAACTAAACTAAACTAGAACTCTAACTAAAGCTCTAATCTAAGACTCTAGGCTAAAACTCTAAACTCTTGACTAAAACTAAACTAGAACCCTAACAAAAAGTCTAAGCTAAGACTCTAAGCTAAAAAACTCTAAACTCTAAACTCTTAACTATAACTAAACTAAACTAAAACTCTAAGCTAAGACTCTAAGCTAAAACTATAAAGTAAAACTAAACTAAACTAAACTTCAACACTAAATAAAACTCTAAGCTAAGACTCTAAGCTAAAACACTAAACTCTTAACTAAAACTAAAGTAAACTTCAACTCTAACTAAAACTCTAAGATAAAACTCTAAACTCTTAACTATAACTAAACTAAAATAGAACTCTAACAAAAACTCTAAGTTCTGACTCTAAGCTAAAAAGTCTAAGCTATTAACTATAACTAAACTAAACTAAACTTCCACACAAACTCTAAGCAAAGACTCTAAGCTAACTGAAACTAAAACTAAACTAAAAGTAAAAACTCTAAACTCTTAAATATAACTAAACTAAACTAGAACTCTAACTAAAACTCTAAGCTAAGAATTTAAGCTAAAAGCTCTAAACTCTTAACTATTACTAAGCTAAACTTAAACACTAGCTACTAAGGTAAAACTCCAAACTCTTAACTATAACTAAACTAAGCTAGAACACTAAATTATAATTAAACTAAACTAGAACTCTAACAAAAACTCTAAGCTAAGAATTTAAGCTAAAACTCTAAACTCTTAACTAAAACTAAAGTAAATTAGAACTTCAACAAAAACTCTAAGCTAAGACTCCAGGCTAAAACTCTAAATTCTTAACTAAAACTTAACTAAAACTACAACTTTAACTAAAACTCTAAGCTATGACTCTAAGCTAAAACTCTAAATTCTTAAACTATTACTGAAATAAGCTTCAACTCTAACTAAAACTCTATGCTAAAACTCTAAGCTAAAACTCTAAACTCTTAACTAAAACAAAATTAAACTAGAACTTCAACAAAAACTCTAATCTAAGACTCTAAGCTAAAAACTCTAAAATCTAAACCATAACTAAATTAAAGTAGATCTCTAGCAAAAACTCTAAGCTAAAACTCTAAGCTAAAACTCTTAACTATAACTAAACTAAACTTCAACTCTAACTAAAACTATAAGCTAAAACGCCAAGCTATAACTATAAACTAAAACTAAGCTAAACTAGAATTGTAACTAAAAACTCTATTCTAAGACTCCAAGCTTAAACTCTAAACCCTTAACTATAACTAAACTAAACATCAGTTCTAACTAAAACTCTAAGCTAAGACTCCAAACTCTTAACTATAACTAAACCAAACTTCAACTCTAACTCAACTCTAAGCTAAGACTCTAGGCTTAAACTCTCAACTCTTAACTATAACTAAACAAAAGTTCAACTCTAACTAAAACTCTAAGCTAAGACTCAAAGCTAAAACTCTAAACTCTTAACTATAACTAAACTAAGCCTCAACTCTAACTAAAAATCTAAGCTAAAGCTCTAAGATAAGACTCTAAAGTCTTAACTAAAATAAAACTAAACTATAACTCTAACAAAAACTCTAATATAAGACTCTAGGCTAAAACTCCAAACTTTTAACTAAAACTAAACAAACTAGAACTCTAGCTAAAACTCTAAGCTAAGACTCTAGGCTATAATTCTAAACTCTTAACTATAATTAAACTAAAACTCTAAGCTAAGACTCTAAGCTAACACTATGAAGTAAAACTAAACTAAACTAAACTTCAACTCTAATTAAAACTCTAAGCTAAGACTCTAAGCTAAAACTCTAAACTCTTAACTAAAACTAAACTAAACTAGAACTCTAACAAAAACTCTAAGCTAAGACTCCACGCTAAAACTCTAAACTCCTAACTAAAACTAAAATAAACTTAAACTCTAACTAAAACTCTAAGCTAAGACTCTAAGTTGAAACTCCAAACTCTTAACCAAAACTAAACTAAACTAGAACTCTAACAAAAAATCTAAGCTAAGACTCTAAGCTAACACTCTAAACTAAAACTAAACTAAAGTAGATCTCTAACTAAAACTCTAAGCTAAAACTCTAAACTCTTAACTATAACTAAACTAAACTAGAACTCTAACTAAAACTCTAAGCTAAGACTCTAAGCTAAAACTATAAACTAAAACTAAGCTAAACTAGAATTGTAACTAAAAACTCTATGCTAAGACTCCAAGCTTAAACTCTAAACCCTTAACTATAACTAAACTAAACTTCAATTCTAACTAAAACTCTACGCTAAGACTCTAAGCTAAAACTCCAAACTCTTAACTATAGCTAAACTAAACTTCAACTCTAACTAAACTCTGAGCTAAGACTCTAGGCTTAAACTCTCAACTCTTAACTATAACTAAACTAAACTTAAACTCTAACTATAACTCTAATCTAAGACTCTAAGCTAAAACTCTAAACTCTTAACTATAACTAAACTAAACTTCAACTCTAACTAAAACTCTAAGCTAAAACTCTAAGCTAAACCTCTAAACTCTTAACTAAAACTAAACTAAACTAGAACTCTAACAAAAACTCTAAGTTAAGACTCTAAGCTAAAACTCTAAACTCTACACTATTACTAAACGAAACTTCAACTCTAGCTAAAATTCTAGGCTAACATTATAAGCTAAAACTCTAAACTCTTGACTAAACTAAACTAGAACTTCAACAAAAACTCTAAGCTAAGACTCTAAGCTAAAAACGCTAAACTCTTAACTAAAACTAAACTAAACTAGAACTATAACAAAAACTCTAAGCTAAGACTCTAAGCTAAAACTCTAAACTCTTAACTAAAACTAAAGTAAACTTCAAGTCTAACTAAAACTCTATGCTAAAACTCTAAACTCCTAACTATAACTAAACTAAACTAGAATTCTAACAAAAACTCTAAGCTCTGCCTCTAAGCTAAAAACTCTAAACTCTTAACTAGAACTAAACTAAACTAAAGTTCAACAATTACTCTAAGCTAAGACTCTAAGCTAAAACTCTAAACTTTTAACTAAAACTAAACTATACTTCAACTCTAACTAGAACTCTAAGCTAAGACTCTAAGCTAAAACTCTTAATTCTTAACTATAACTAAACTAAACTTCAACTCTAACTAAAACTCTAAGCTAAGACTCAAAGCTAAAACTCAAAACTCTTAACTATGACTAAACTAAACTTCCACTCTAACTAAATCTCTAAGCTAAGACTCTAGGCTAAAACTCTCAACTCTTAACTATACTAAACTAAACTTCAACTCTAACTAAAACTCTAAGCTAAGACTCAAAGCTAAAACTCAAAACTCTTAACTATGACTAAACTAAACTTCCACTCTAACTAAATCCCTAAGCTAAGACTCTAAGCTAAAACTCTAAACTCATAACTATAACTAAACTTCAACTCTAACTAAAATTTTAAGCTAAGACTCTAAGCTAAAACTCTAAACTCAACTAAAAGTAAACTAAACTAGAACTCCAAGCTAACACTATAAAGTAAAACTAAACTAAACTTCAAATCTAACTAAAACTCTAAGCTAAGACTCTAAGCTAAAACTCCAAACTCTTAACTAAAACTAAACTAAACTAGAACTCTAACAAAAACTCTAAGTTAAGACTCTAAGCTAAAACTCTAAACTCTTAACTAAAACTAAAGTAAACTTCAACTCTAACTAAAACTCTAAGCTAAGACTCTAAGGTGAAACTCCAAACTCTTAACTAAAACTAAACTAGAACTCTAACAAAAACTCTAAGCTAAGACTCTAAGCTAAAACTCTAAACTAAAACTAAACTATAGTAGAACTCTAAATAAAACTCTAATATAAAACTATAAAATATTAACCAAAAATAAACTAAACTAGAACTCTGACTAAAACTCTAAGCTAAGACTATAAGATAAAACTCGTAACTATAACTAAACTAAACTACAAATGTAAATAAAACTCTAAGCTAAGACGCCAAGCTAAAACTATAAACTAAAACTAAGCTAAACTAGAACTCTAACTAAAAATTCTATGCTAAGACTCCGAGCTAAAACTCTAAACTCTTAACTATAACTAAACTAAATTTCAACTCTAACTAAAACTCTAAGCTAAGATTCTAAGCTAAAACTCCAAACTCTTAACTATAGCTAAACTAAACTTCAACTCTAACTAAACTCTAAGCTAAGACTCTAGGCTTAAACTCTCAACTGTTAACTATAACTAAACTAAACTTCAATTCTAACTAAAACTCTAAGCTAAAACTCTAAACTCTTAACTAAAACTAAACTAAACTAGAACTCTAACAAAAACTCTAATCTAAGACTCTAGGCTAAAACTCTAAACTCTTAACTATAACTAAACTAGAACTCTAACTAAAACTCTAAGCTAAGACTCTAGGCTAAAACTCTAAACTCTTAACTATAACTAAACTAAACTTTAACTCTAACTATAACTCAAAGCTAAAACTCTAAGCTAAAACTATAAAGTAAAACTAAACTAAACTAAACTTCAACACTAACTAAAACTCTAAGCTAAGACTCTAAGCTAAAACACTAAACTCTTAACTAAAACTAAAGTAAACTTCAACTCTAACTAAAACTCTAAGATAAAACTCTAAACTCTTAACTATAACTAAACTAAAATAGAACTCTAACAAAAACTCTAAGTTCTGACTCTAAGATAAAAAGTCTAAGCTCTTAACTAGAACTAAACTAAACTAAACTTCCACACAAACTCTAAGCAAAGACTCTAAGATAACTGAAACTAAAACTAAACTAAAAGTAAAAACTATAAACTATTAAATATAACTAAACTAAACTAGAACTCTAACTAAAACTCTACGCTAAGAATTTAAGCTAAAAGCTCTAAACTCTAAACTATTACTATGCTAAACTTCAACACTAGCTACTAAGGTAAAACTCCAAACTCTTAACTATAACTAAACTAAACTAGAACTCTAAACTATAACTAAACTAAACTAGAACTCTAACAAAAACTCTAAGCTAAGAATTTAAGCTAAAACTCTAAACTCTTAACTAAAACTAAAGTAAATTAGAACTTCAACAAAAACTCTAAGCTAAGACTCTAGGCTAAAACTCTAAATTCTTAACTAAAACTTAACTAAAACTACAACTTTAACTAAAACTCTAAGCTATGACTCTAAGCTAAAACTCTAAATTCTTAAACTATTACTGAAATAAGCTTCAACTCTAACTAAAATTCTATAATAAAACTCTAAGCTAAAACTCTAAACTCTTAACTAAAACAAAATTAAACTAGAACTTCAACAAAAACTCTAATCTAAGACTCTAAGCTAAAAACTCTAAACTCTTAACTAAAACTAAACTAAACTAGAACTCTAGAACTCTTATAGAGTTTTAGCTTATAGAGTTTTAGATTTTACAAAAAATCTAAGCTAAGACTCTAAGCTAAAACTCTAAACTCTTAACTAAGGCTATGTTCTTAAGAAAGGTAAGCATGTTTGAACTTTTTTTTTCCAAAAAGGCAAAGAGCGTTCAGGAGAGCAGTTAAGATAATTTTGAGATGAGTGATTTACTAAATAAAAAAACAACATCATGTTTATAACGGTTGTAAAAAGGGTGCTGAAAGTTCCAAATTAATATACTCAGTCATCCCTGAGTGCACCCTTTTTACAACCGTTATAAACATGATGTTGTTTTTTTATTTAGTAAATCACTCATCTCAAAATTATCTTAACTGCTCTCCTGAACGCTCTTTGCCTTTTTGGAAAAAAAAGTTCAAACATGCTTACCTTTCTTAAGAACATAGCCTATACTAAATATGAACTTGAACGAATGGCCTAAATTACAGCCCTTGCCATGAGGATTGTGGGGAGAGGGTTGATATCCCTGAACAAAGAGTTATTGGACCTTAATTATTCTCTCACATTTTTAAGAGAGTAGCTTAATAACTTTTGGAATTCAAAACTTTCTTAAAATTTTGATCCGATGTGTTTTGGGGAATGATAGGCCTGAGGGAGGGGATGGAAGCTCTCCATTCACTTTTGTTTCTTAAAAAGGGCCCTAGAGATTCCAACTTCCATTCAAATGAACTCCATCCGATCCAAAGTTGTACGACCATCCGTTCCATGAAAACTTATATGCACCAGGGCATAACTTACGACCCATGCCCCTGGCACCTGGGGGGGGGGTTAACCCTGAAAACCTTGTTGTATGATCTTTAGACTGGTGTGAACAAAATGGCTATTTCATAATTTTGATTGGATGCATTTGTGGAAAAGGGGTTGTCAGGCAGGGGGCTAGTCTCCCTCCATATTTTTTCTTTTAAAAGGGAACTAGATCTGTACGTTTCAAATCAAATGGTCCTCCTTTAAAGTTCACATGACCACCCCTGCAATAAAAACCTTTATTCTCCCCTGAGACATAACTTACAACTCTTACTCCTGCACTCTGGGGGGTGGTGTCAACCGCAAAACCTTGTTATGTGATCTTTGGAATTCTTTTATTTGAATAAAATGTTTATTGGATAGATTTGGGGAAAATGCGACGTGGCCAAGGGGAAGTACCTGCTTTCCGATCTCTTTGACTCTTAAAAAGGGCACTAGAACTTATG
Organism: Artemia sp. Qi Xiang Cuo; assembly: GCF_049724085.1. Lineage (NCBI taxonomy): Eukaryota > Metazoa > Arthropoda > Branchiopoda > Anostraca > Artemiidae > Artemia > Artemia sp. Qi Xiang Cuo. The sequence goes on along the minus strand of NC_142807.1, from coordinate 41,052,084 downwards.
ATTTAAAATCCAATGAGCCCCTCCAAAGTTTTATACAATCACCCTTTCCATAAGAGCCTTATATGCCCCCGAGGCATAACTGAAACCCTTACCCTGAAGGCTGTGGGTGGGTTGTCACCCTTAAAGACATAATTTGCGGACCTTTCAACTACGCTGAACAAAATGGCTTTCTAAAATTCTGCTTGGACGTATTTGGGGAAATGATGACATAGGGGGGCTGCCTGCACTCTAATCTCTTTAGAATATTAAAACGGTACTAGAGCTTCCAATTTCTAATCTACTTAGCCACTTTTTAAGTTTCTAAGAGCCTCCTTCCATGCTAAGTTCTCTGGTCTAAAAAAACACTCCCCCCCCCAAACAAAAAAAAACTAAATAAAGAAACCATTGTGCCCATATCGCTCTTAACTTAAATAGTGTTATTTTTCTGCCTATGATCTTTGGACTGTTTCTGAACACAGGGCTATCTCAAAATTACTATCACTCGCACTTCAGGAAAATTAGACTTGTGGCGGAGGAATGGGGTTGGCTTCCACTGATCGCTTTGACTCTTAAAAAAGATATTAGAAGTTTTTATTTCCTTTCCAACAGTAGGAACCCATTATTGACTCCGGATTATACATAATTTATTCATGGTTCTGTTTGTTGACGCTGACGGGAGTTTACATCATTGCCAGATAAGAAAGGTACTATTTGGTACTTTAAAAGTACCTCTTTCAAGGTCAATCAGGGAACTTAGCAATACTGCGGGGAAAATGCACATACGCACTGAATACTAACGGGCCAATGTTATTTATCTACGAAGGGGACAAGATCAGACTAGATTTCTGGGAAATTAATTGCATAATCGAGAGGGAATTCTAATGTAACACGAAGGAAATTAAGAAACAATATGGCTTCTCTGGTCTTTAGGTCTGAGAGATAAATATTAATATTCTTTCGAAGCCATAATAGTATAATTAGGAACACCTTAGATATATTTTCAGAAATTCAAACGAGATCAAGACAGATTGAATATATTTTACGCGGGAAATGGTTTCTTGGGAATTTTAAATGTGATATCGCAAAAGGATGCCGAAACAAAAGGAAAACACAGAAATCACCTTTAGGGGATTATTTGGGCGAAACAAATTAATCGGCATTTTAGGGATTTTTGGGCTAAACAGTTTGAGACATTTTAAAATATGATTTGGGGTGAAACTCTGTGGTCGTTATAATACACAAGTTCCATTTGAACAGTGTTGTAAGGTACCCTACCCAAACCTCCAAGGCCCCCCTCCCTACTTTTTTGCTCCCCCCTCCTATTTCTTATACTTTTTTTGCGCGCTCGAGACACAGAAGGACCCAACTTTTTGCCCCCCTCCCATTTTTTTACATACTTTTTTTGCGCTCTTGAGACACAGAAGGGCCCCCTCCCCCCAACTTTTTTGCCCCCCCCCCATTTTTTTTATACTTTTTATGCGCACTTGAGACACAGAAGGGCCACCCTCCCCCCCCCACTTTTGGGCCCCTCCCCCCATTAGTGTTTTGTCGTGGTTTACCTTGTCACTGTTACATTCTCTTGATTTTTTAAATTTGATGTTTTATTCTTTTGATGTTTTAAAGTTCATTTTGGATGTTTTCATTGAAATGTAAGATTTGGAATATTTCAGTAGTGTTTTTTTGTGGTTTACCTTGCCTCTGTTACATTCTCTTCGTGTTTCAAAGTTCATTTTGGACTTTTTTTTTCGTTGCAATGAAAGAGTTGGATTACTTCAATAGTGTTTTGTCGTGCTTTACCTTGTCACTGTTACATTTTGAAGATATTTCAAATTTCACTTTGGATTTTTTTTTTCGTTGAAATGTAAGAGTTGGAATATTTCAGTAGTGTTTTTTCGTGGTTTACCTTGTCACTGTTACATTCTCTTGATGTTTTAACGTTCATTTTGGATTTTTTTTTTCGTTGAAATGTAAGAGTTGGAATATTTCAGTAGTGTTTTGTCATTTTTTACCTTGTAACTGTTACATTTTGAAGATATTTCAAAGTTCATTTTGGATTTTTTTTTAAGTTGATATGTAAGAGGTGGAATATTTAACTTGTGTTTTTTCGTGGTTTACGTTGTTACTGTTAAATTCTCATGGTGTTTCAAAGTTCATTTTGGATATTTTTTTTGGGTGTTGGAATATTTTCAAGAGTTGGAATATTTCATTATTGTTTTGTCGTGGTTTACCTCGTCCTTGTTACATTTTCTTGATGTTTCAAAGTTCATTTTGATTTTTTTTTTTTCGTTGAACTGTAAGAGTTCGACTATTTAATTAGTGTATTGTCGTGGTCTACCTTGTCACTGTTACATTCTCTTGATGTTTCAAAGTTCATTTGGGTTTTTTTTTGTTTTAAATGTAAGAGTTGGAATATTTAAGTAGTGTTTTGTCGTTGTTTACATTGTCAGTTTTACATTCTCTTGATTTTTCAAAGTAACTTTTTGATTGTTTTCATTTTAATTTGATATTTTGAATATTTCATTAGTGTTTTGTATTGGTTTATCTATTCACTGTTACATTCTCGTGTTGTTTCAAAGTTCATTTTGGATTTTTTTATTTTCGTTGAAATGTAAGAGTTGGAAATGCAATGTTACATTCTCTTGATTTTTCAAAGTTTATTTTTGATTTTTTTCTTCCAAATGTAAGAGTTGGCATATTTCAGTAGTGTTTTTTCGTGGTTTACCTTGTCACTGTTACATTCTCTTTCTGTCTCAAAGTTTATTTTGGATTTTTGTTTTCTTGAAATGTAAGAGTTGGAATATATCAGTAGTGTTTTGTCGTGTTTTACCTTGTCACTGTTACATTCGCTTTATTTTTCAAAGTTCATTTTAAATTTTTTTTTTGTTTAAATGTAATAGTTGGAATATTTCAGTAGTGTTATGTCGTGGTTTACCTTGTCACTGTTACATTCTCTTGATGTTTAAAAGTCCATTTTGGATTTTTTTTTTGGTTTAAATGTAAGAGTTGGAATATTTCAGTAGTGTTTGTCGTGGTTTACCTTGTCACTGTTACATTCTCTTGACGTTTCTAAGTTCATTTTGGATTATTTTTTTCATTGAATTGTAAGAGTTGGAATTGTCACTGTTACATTATCTTGTTGTTTCAAAGTTCATTTTGTAATTTTTTCGTTGAAATGCAAGAGTTGTAATATTTCAGTAGTGTTTTGTCGTGGTTTACCTTGTCACTGTTAAATTCTCTTGATGTTTCAAATGGTTTACCTTGTCACTGTTACATTCTGAAGATGCTTCAAAGTTCATTTTGGATTTTTTTCGTTGAAATGTAAGAGTTGGATTATTTCAGCAGTGTTTTGTCGTGCTTTACCATGCTTTACAGTTACATTCTAAAGATGTTTCAAATTTCATTTTATATTTTTTCGTTGTAATGTAAGAGTTGGAATATTTCATTAGTGTTTTGTCGTGTTTTACTCTCTCACAATTACATTCTCTTGATGTTTCAAAGTTCATTCTGGATTTCATTCGTTGAAATTCAAGAGTTGGAATATTTCAATAGTGTTTGGTCGAGTTATACCTTGTCAGTTTTACATTCTTTTAATGCTTTAAAGCTCGTTTCTGATTTTTTTTTTTGCTGAAATTCATTGGCTGCATTTTTACAGTACTGTTTTTCTGCTGTGTAACTTGTCACTGTTACATTCTCTAAATGTTTGGAATTTCATTTTAGATTTTTTTTCCCTTGAAATGTAAGAGTTGGAATATTTCAGTAGTGTTTAGTCGTGATTTACCTTGTCACTGTTAAATTCTCTTGATTTTTCAAAGTTCATTTTGGATTTTTTTCTTTTTTGTTGAAATGTAAGAGTTGTAATATTTCAGTAGTGTTTTGTCATGGTTTACCTTGTCACTGTTACATTCTGAAGATGTTTCAAAGTTCATTTTGGATTTTTTTTTTTTTCATTTAAATGTAAGAGTTTGAATATTTCACTAGTGTTTTGTCTCGGTTTACGTCTTCACTGTTACATTCTCTCGCTGCTTCAAAGTTCATTTTGGATTTTTTTTTTGGAGTTGGAATATTTTCAAGAGTTGGAATATTTCAGTAGTGTTTTGTCGTGGTTTACCTTGTCACTGTTACATTCTCTTGATGTTTAAAATTTCATTTTGGATTGTTTTCATTGAAATGTAAGAGTTGGAATATTTCAGTAGTGTTTTATCGTGGTTTACCTTGTCACTGTTAAATTCTCTTGATTTTTCAAAGTACTTTTAATTTTTTTTTTTTTGAAATGTAAGAGTTGGAATATTTCAGTAGTGTTTTGTCGTGGTTTACCTTATCACTGTTACATTCTCTTTATTTTTCAAAGTTCATTTTCGATTTTTTTTTTGAAATGTAAGAGTCAGAATATTTCAGTAGTGTTTTGTCGTGGTTTACCTTGTCACTGTTACATTCTCTTGATTTTTCAAAGTCCATTTTGGAATTTTTTTTGTCGAAATGTAAGAGTTTGAATATTTCAGTAGTGTTTGTCGTGATTTACCTTGTCACTGTTACATTCTCTTGATGTTTCAATGTTTATTTTATATTTTTTTTTCATTGAAATGTATGAGTTGGAATATTTCAGCAGTGTTTTGTCGTGGTTTACCTTATCACTCTTACATTCTCATTTTTTCAAAGTTCATTTTAGATTTTTATTTTTTTTGTTGAAATGTAAGAGTTGGAATATTTCAGTAGTGTTTTGTAGTGGTTTACCTTGTGACTGTTACATTCTCTTGATGTTTCAAAGTCCATTTTTGGAATTTTTTTTTTGTTGAAATGTAAGAGTTGGAATATTTCAGTAGTGTTTGTCGTGGTTTACCTTGTCACTGTTACATTCTCTTGATGTTTCGAAGTTCATTTTGGATGTCTTTTTTCTTTGAAATGTAAGAGTTTGATTTGTCACTGTTACATTCTCTTGTTGTTTCAAAGTTCATTTTGGATTTTTTTCGTTGAAATGAAAGAGCTGAAATATTTCAGTAGTGTTTTGTTTTGGTTTAACGTATCCCTGTTAAATTATCTTGATGTTTCAAATGGTTTACCTTGTCACTGTTACATTCTCTTGATGCTTCAAAGTTCATTTTGGATTTCATTCGTTGAAATGTAAGAGTTGGATTATTTCAGCAGAGTTTTGTCGCGCTTTACCATGTCAAAGTTACATTCTAAAGATGTTTCAAAGTTCATTTTATATTTTTTTCGTTGTAATGTAAGAGTTGGAATATTTCATTAGTGTTTTGTCGTGGTTTACCTTCTCACTATTACATTCTCTTGATGTTTCAAAGTTCATTCTGGATTTCATTCGTTGAAATGTAAGAGTTGGAATATTTCAGTAGTTTTTTTTCGTGGTTTACCTTCTCACAATTACATTCTCTTGATGTTTCAAAGTTCATTCTGGATTTTATTCGTTGAAATGTAAGAGTTGGATTATTTCAGCAGAGTTTTTTCGTCATTTACCATGTCAAAGTTACATTCTAAAGATGTTTCAAATTTCATTTTGTATTTTTTTGTTGTAATGTAAAAGTTTTAATATTTCATTAGTGTTCTGTCGTGTTTTACGTTCTCACAATTACATTCTCTGGATGTTTCAAAGTTCATTCTGGATTCCATTCGTTGAAATGTAAGAGTTGAAATATTTCAGTAGTGTTTGGTCGTGTTTTACATTGTCACTGTTACATTATCTTGATGTTTCAAAGTTAATTTTGGATTTTTTTTTTTCCATTGAAATGTAAGAGTTGGAATGTTTCAGTAGTGTTTTGTCGTGGTTAACTTTGTCACTGTTACATTCTCTTGATGTTTCAAAGTTGATTTTGGATTTTTTTTTTTTCGTTGAACTGTAAGAGTTGGAATATTTCAGTATTTTTTTCTAGTGTTTTAAATTGTCACTGTTACATTCTCTTGATGCTTCAAAGTTCATTTTGGATTTTTTTTTAGAGTTGGAATATTTTCAAGAGTTGGAATATTTCAGTAGTGTTTTGTCGTGGTTTACCTCGTCCAAGTTACATTTTCTTGATGATTCAAAGTTCATTTTGAATTTTTCTTCGTTGAAATGTAAGAGTTGGAATATTTCAGTAGTGTTTTGTCGTGGTTAACCTTGTCACTGTTACATTCTCTTGATGTTTAAAATTTCATTTGGACTTTTTTTTTGTCGTTGAATTGTAAGAGTTGGAATATTTCAGTAGTGTTTTTTCGTTGTTTACCTTGTCAGTGTTACCTTATCTTGATGTTTCAAAGTAACTTTTGGATTGTTTTCATTTAAATGTGATAGTTTGAATATTTAATTACTTTTTTATCGTTTTTTAACTTGTCACGGTTACATTCTCTTTGTTTTTAAAATTTCATTTTAGATTTTTTTTTTTTTGAAAGTTAATAGTTTGTATATTTAATTATTTTTTTTTCATGGTTTAACTTTTCAATGTTATAGTCTCGTTATTTTTCAAAGTAACTTTTGTATTGTTTTAATTTAAATGTAAGAGTTGGAATATTTCAGTAGTGTTTTGTCGTGGTTTACCTTGTCACTGTTACATTCTCTTGATGTTTCAAAGTTCATTTTTTATTTTTTTTTTATTTTTGTTGAAATGTAAGAGTTGGAATTGCATTGTTACATTCTCTTGATGTTTCAAAGTTTATTTTGGATTTTTTTGTTCAAGTGTAAGAGTTGGTTTATTTCAGTAGTGTTTTGTCGTGGTTTACCTAGTCACTGTTACATTCTCTTTATGTTGCAAAGTTCATTTTAGTTTTTTGTTTCCTACAAATGTAAGAGTTGGAATATATCAGCAGTGTTTTGTCGTGGTTTACCTTGTCACTGTTACATTCGCTTTATTTTTATAAGTTCATTTTAGATTTTTTTTTTTTTTGTTTAAATGAAATATTTTTAATATTTAATTATTTTTTTTTCTTTGTTTAACTTTTCAAAGTTAAAATTTTTTGATTTTTAAAATTTCATTTTTTATTTTTTTTTCATAAAAATTTAATATTTGGAATATATCAGCAGTGTTTTGTCGTTGTTTACCTTGTCACTGTTACATTATCTTGATTTTTAATAGTTCATTTTAGATTTTTTTTTTTGTTTAAATTTAATATTTGGAATATTTAAGTAGTGTTTGTCGTTGTTTAAATTGTCACTGTTAAACTATCTTGATGTTTCAAAGTTCATTTTGGATGTTTTTTTTCGTTGAAATGTAAGAGTTGGATTTGTCACTGTTACATTCTCTTGATGTTTCAAAGTTCATTTTGTTATTTTTTCGTTGAAATGCAAGAGTTGAAATATTTCAGTAGTGTTTTGTCGTGGTTTACCTTGTCACTGTTAAATTCTCTTGATGTTTCAAATGGTTTACCTTGTCACTGTTACATTCTGAAGATGTTTCAAAGTTCATTTTTGATTTTATTCGTTGAACCGTAAGAGTTGGAATATTTCAATAGTGTTTTATTGTGGTTTACCTTGACACTGTTACACTCTCTTGATGCTTCAAAGTTCATTTTGGATTTTTTTCGTTGAAATTTAAGAGTTGGATTATTTCAGCAGAGTTTTGTCGCGCTTTACCATGTCAAAGTTACATTCTAAAGATGTTTCAAATTTCATTTTGTATTTTTTTGTTGTAATGTAAAAGTTAGAATATTTCATTAGTGTTCTGTCGTGTTTTACTCTCTCACTATTACATTCTCTTGATGTTTCAAAATTCATTCTGGATTTAATTCGTTGACATGTAAGAGTTGTAATATTTAATTAGTGTTTGGTCGTGGTATACCTTGTCACTGTTACATTCTGAAGATGTTTCAAAGTTCATTTTGGATTTTTTTTTTTTCGTTGAAATGTAAGAGTTGGAATATTTCAGTAGTGTTTTGTCGTGGTTTACTTTGTCACTGTTAAATTCTCTGGATTTTTCAAAGTTCATTTTGGATTTTTTTTTTTTTTGAAATGTAAGAGTTGGAATATTTCAATAGTGTTTTTTCGTGGTTTACCTTGTCACTGTTACATTTTCTTTATTTTTCAAATTTAATTTTAGACTTTTTTTTTTTTGAAATTTAAGTGTTTTAATATTTAAGTAGTGTTTTGTCGTGCTTTAACTTGTAACTTTTACATTCTATTGATGTTTCAAATGGTTTACCTTGTCACTGTTACATTCTGAAGATGTTTCAAAGTTCATTTTTGATTATTTTTTTTTCGTTGAACTGTAACAGTGGAATATTTCAGTAGTGTTTTCTCGTGGTTTACCTTGTCACTGTTACATTCTCATTTGGAATTTTTTGGATTTGTTTTTTAGAAATTCAAAAAATTCATTTTGGAATTTTTTTTTACATTGAAATGTAAGAGTTGGAATATTTCATTAGTGTTTTGTCGTGGTTTACCTTGTCAATTTTACATTCTCTCGATGTTTCCAAGTTCATTTTTTTTTCGTTTAAATGTGGGAGTTGGAATATTTCAATAGTGTATCTTCGAGGTCTACCTTGTCACTGTTACATTCTCTTGATTTTTCAAAGTTCATTTTGGATTATTTTTTTTCGTTGCAATGTAAGAGTTTGAATATTTCAGTAGTGTTTTGTCATGGTTTACGTTGTCACTATTACATTCTCTTGATGTTTCAAAGTGCATTTTGGATTTTTTTTTTTCGTTGAAATGTAAGAGTTGGAATATTTCATTAGTGTTTTGTCGTGGTCTACCTTGTCACTGTTAAATTCTCTTTATGTTTAAAAGTTAATTTTAGATTTTTTTTTTCCCTTAAAATGTAAGAGTTGGAATGTTTCAATAGTGTTTTGTCGTGGTTTAACTTGTCACAGTTACCTTCTCTTGATGTTTCAAAGTTCATTTTGGATTATTTTTTTTTTCGTTGCAATGTAAGAGTTGGAATGTTTCAGTAGTGTTTTGTCATAGTTTATGTTGTCACTATTACATTCTCTTGATGTTTCAAAGTTCATTTTGTATTTTTTTTTTCTCGTGGAATATTTCAGTAGTGTTTTCTCATGGTTTACCTTGTTACGGTTAAATTCTCATTTGGAACTTTTTGGATTTGTTATTTATAAATAATAAAAATTAATTTTGGAATTTTTTTTTACATTGAAATGTAAGAGTTGGAATATTTCATTGGTGTTTTGTTGTGGTTCACCTTGTCACTGTTACATTCTGAAGGTATTTCAAAGTTCATTTTGGATTTTGTTTTTCCTTGAAATGTAAGAGTTGGATTATTTCAGTAGTGTTTTGTCATGCTTTACCTTATCACTGTTACATTCTGAAGATGTTTCAAAGTTCATTTTGAATTTTTTTCCTTGAAATGTAAGAGTTGGAATGTTTCACTAACGTCTCTTCGTGGAATTCCATGTCAATCTAACATACTCTGGATGTTTCAAGCCTCATTTTGAACTTTTTTAGTTGAGTTTTAAGTGTTGGAGTATTTAAGTTGTGGTTTATTGTGGTTCGCCTTATCACTTTTACATTGTCTTGATGTTTCAAAGTTCATTTTGGGCTTTTTTCGTTGAAATGTAAGAGTTGGAATATTTCAGTAGTGTTTGTCGTGGTTTACCTTTTCACTGGTACATTCTCATTTGGACCTTTTTGAATTTGTGTTTTAGAAATCCAAAAAATTCATTTTGGAATTTTTTTTACATTGAAATGTAAGAGTTGGACTATTTAAGTAGTGTGTTGTCGTGGTTTAACTTGTCACTTTTACATCCTCTTTATGCTTCAAAGTTCCTTTTCTGTTTTTTTTTCATTGAAATTTAAGAGTTGGAATATTCCAGTAGCGTTTTGTCGTGGTCTACCTTGTCACAATTATCTTCTATTTATGTTTTTAAGTTCATTTTGGATTATTTTTTTTTTTTTAAATGTAAGCTTTGTAATATTTCCGTGGCGTCTTGTTGTGGTCTATCTTGTCACTGTTAACTTCTATTCATTCTTAAAATTTCATTTTGGATTTTTTTTTTTTTGCAATTTAATAGTATGATTATTTCAGTAGTGTTTTGTCGTGGTCTACCTTGTCACTTTTACATTCTCTTTATGGTTCAAAGTTCATTTTAGATTTTATTTTTCCCCTTAAAATGTAAGAGTTGGAATGTTTCAAAAGTGTTTTGTCGTGGTTTAACTTGCCAGAGTTACCTTCTCTTGATATTTCAAAGTTCATTTTGGATTATTTTTTTTTTCGTTGCAATGTAAGAGTTGGAATGTTTCAGTAGTGTTTTGTCGTAGTTTACCTTCTCACTATTACATTCTCTTGATGTTTCAAAGATAATTTTGGATTTTTTTTTCTCGTGGAATATTTCAGTAGTGTTTTCTCGTGGTTTACCTTGTCACGGTTACATTCTCATTTGGAAGTTTTTGGATTTGTTTTTTAGAAATCCAAATAATTCATTTTGGAATTTTTTTTTACATTGAAATGTAAGAGTTGGAACATTTCATTGGTGTTTTGTTGTGGTTCACCTTGTCACTGTTACATTCTGAAGGTATTTCAAAGTTCATTTTGGATTTTGTTTTTCCTTGAAATGTAAGAGTTGGATTATTTCAGTAGTGTTTTGTCATGCTTTACCTTATCACTGTTACATTCTGAAGATGTTTCAAAGTTCATTTTAATTTTTTTAGTTGAAATGTAATAGTTGCAATATTTCAGTAGTGTTTTGTCGTGGTTTACCTTGTCACTGTTACATTCTCTTGATGTTTCAAACTTCATTTTGAACTTTTTTCGTTGAAATTTAAGAGTTGGAATATTTCAGTAGTGTTATGTTGTGGTTCGCCTTGTCACTGTTACATTGTCTTGATGTTTCAAAGTTCATTTTGGTCTTTTTTCTTTGAAATGTAAGAGTTGGAATATTTCAGTAGTGTTTGTCGTGGTTTACCTTTTCACTGGTACATTCTCACTTTGAACTTTTTTGATTTCTTTTTTAGAAATCAAAAAAATTCATTTTGGAATTTTTTTTAAATTTAAATGTAATAGTTGGAATATTTAAGTATTGTGTTGTCGTGGTTTAACTTGTCACATTTACATTCTCCTTATGTTTCATAGTTCCTTTTCTGTTTTTTTTTTCATTTAAATTTAATAGTTGGAATATTCCAGTAGCGTTTTGTCGTGGTCTACCTTGTCACAGTTACCTTCTATTCATTTTTTAAATTTCTTTGTGGATTATTTTTTTTTTCGTTTAAATATTAGATTTTTAATATTTTATTAGTGTTTTTTTATGTTTTACCTTTTAACTATTACCTTCTCTTGATGTTTCAAAGTTCATTTTGGATTTTTTTTTTTCGTTGAAATGTAAGAGTCGGAATATTTCAGTGATGTTTTGTCGTGGTTTACCTTGTCACCGTTACATTCTTTTTATTTTTCATAGTTCATTTTAGGTTTTTTTGTTGAAATGTAAGAGTTGGAATATTTCAGTAGTGTTTGTCGTGCTTTACCTTGTCACTGTTACATTCTCTTGATGTTTCAAAGTTCATTTTGGATTTTTTTATTTTCGTTGAAATGTAAGAGTTGGATATGTCATTGTTACATTCTCTTGATGTTTCAAAGTTCATTTTGGATTTTTTTCGTTGAAATGAAAGAGCTGGAATATTTCAGTAGTGTTTTGTCTTGGTTTACCTTGTCACTGTTAAATTCTCTTGATGTTTAAAATGCTTTACCTTGTCACTGTTACATTCTGAAGATGTTTCAAAGTTCACATTGGATTTTTTTTCGTTGAACCGTAAGAGTTGGAATATTTCAGTAGTGTTTTCTCGTGGTTTACCTTGTCACTGTTACATTCTCTTGATGCTTCAAAGTTCATTTTGGATTTTTTTCGTTGAAATTTAATAGTTGGATTCTTTAAGAAATTTTTTGTCGTGCTTTAAAATGTCAAAGTTACATTCTAAAGATGTTTCAAAGTTCATTTTGTATTTTTTAGTTGAAATATAAGAGTTGGAATGTTTCAGTAGTGTTTTTTCGTGGTTTACCTTATCACTGTTACATTCTTAAGGTGTTTTAAAGTTTATTTTTGATTTTTTTTTCGTTTAAATGTACAAGCTGTAATATTTCAGTTGTCTTTTTTCGGGGTTTACCTTGTCTCTGTTATATTTTATTGATGCTTCAAATTTCAGTTTTGTTGTTTTCTTTGAAATGTAAGACTTGGATTTTTGAAACAGTGTTTTGTCGTGATTTGGCATGTAACAGTTAAATTTATAATATATTTTAAGATTCATTTTGGATTTTTTTTTTTTCGTTTAAATTTAAGTTGGAATATTTATTTAGTGTTTTTTATTTGTGTACCTTGTCAATTTTATATTATCTTGTTTATTATAAGGTCATGTTAGATTTTTTTTTCCTTTAAATTTAAGTTTGAATATTTCAGGAGTATTTTTTATCGGTTTAACTTTCAACAGTTACATTCTCTTGATGTATCAAAGTTCATTTTGGATTTTTTTTTTCGTTGCAATGTAAGAGTTGGAATATTTCTTTAGTGTTTTCTCGTGGTTTACCTTGTCAAATTTACATTCTCTTCATGTTTCAAAGTTTATTTTGTTTTTTTTTTTCATTGAAATGTAAGAGTTTGAATATTTCATTAGTATATTTTCGCTGTCATCCTTTTAACAGTTAAATTATCTTGATTTTTAAAATTTTATTTGGATTTTTTTTTTTTGTTTAAATTAAAGAGATGGAATATTTAAGTCTTGGTTTTTAGTGGTTTACCTTGTCACTGTTACCTTATCGTGCTGTTTCAAACTAAAGTTTGGAGTTTTTTAATTGAAATTTAATATTTTTAATATTTCAGTACTGTTGTATTTTTGTTTATCTTGTCACTGTTATATTCTCGTTATGTTTCAAGACTCATTTTTGATTTTTTTATTTTATTTTAACTGTAAGAGTTGGAATTGTCAATGTTAAATTCTCTTGATTTTTATACTTATTTACCTTGCCAATGTGACATTATGAATATTTTTAAAAGTTCATTTTTGATTTTTTTTCGTTGAACTGTAAGATTTTGAATTTTTTAGTATTTTTTTCTCGGAGTTTACCTTGTCACTGTTACATTCTCCTGATGCTTCAAAGTTCATTTTGGATTTTTTTCGTTGAATGTGTAAGAGTTGGATTATTTCAGAAATGTTTTATCGTGCTTTACAATGTCATAGTTACATTCTAAAGATGTTTCAAATTTCATTTTGTATTTTTTAGTTGTAATGTAATAGTTGGAATATTTCATTAGTGTTTTGTCGTGGTTTACTATGTCACAATTACATTCTCTTGATGTTTCAAAGTTCATTCTGTATTTCATTCGTTGAAATGTAAGAGTTGGAATATTTCAGTAGTGTTTGGTCGTTGTTTACCTTGTCACTGTTACTTTCTCTTGATGTTTCAAAGTTCATATTGGATTTTTTTTTTCGTTGAAATGTAAGAGTATGAATATTTAAGTAGTGTTTTTTGTCGTGGTTTAACTTGTCACTGTTACATTCTCTTGACTTTTCAAAGTTCATTTTAGATTTTTTTTTTTCCTTGAAATGTAAAAGCTGGAATATATAATTAGTGTTTAGTAATGATTTACCTAAAAACTGTTAAATTATATATGACTCTCAATGTTCATTTTTTTTTTCGTTGCAATTTAAGAGTTGGAATATTTAAGTAGTGTTTGTAATGGTTTACCTTGTCGCTGTTAAATTCTGAAGATGTTTCAAAGTTTATTTTGGATTTTTTGTTAATTGAAATGTAAGAGTTGGAATATTTCACTAGTGTTTTGTCGTGGTTTACCTTGTCACTGTTACATTCTCTTGATGCTTCAAAGTTCATTTTGGACTTTTTTTTTTGGAAAAAGATTTTGTTTATTTATATATTTTTTTTTCGTGCTTTACCATGTCACTTTTACATTCTTAATATGTTTAAAAGTTCATTTTGGATTTTTTTTTTCGTTGACATTTAAGAGTTTGATCATTTAAGTAGTTTTTTTTTGAAATTCAACATTTCGCTTTTATATTCTGTATTTGTTTCAAATTTCATTTTAGATTTTTTTTTCCTTTAAATGTAAGTTTCAACACTTAAGTATTATTTTGTAGCGGTTTAACTTGTAAGTTTTAAATTATCTTTATGTTTAAATGTTCATTTTGGATTTTTTTTTTTCTTTTAAATGCAAGGGATGGAATATTTAAGTAGTTTTTTTTTGTTGTTTACATTGTCACTGTTACCTTCTCTTGCTGTTTCAAAGTACATTTTTGAGTTTTTTAATTTAAATTTAATATTTTTAATATTTAATTACTGTTTCATCTTGGTGTAACTTTTCACTGTTACATTCTCTTTATGTTTCAAAGTTCATTTTAGAATATTTTTTTTTGAAATGCAAGAATTGGACTATTTCAGTAGTTTTTTTTTGTTGTTTACCTTTTCACTTTTACATTCTAGTGATGTTTCAAAGTTCATTTTGGATTTTTTTATTTTCGTTGAAATGTAAGTGTTGGAATTGTCAATGTTACATTCTCTTGATGTTTAAAATGCTTTAACTTGTCACTGTTACATACTGAAGATGTTTCAAAGTTCATTTTTGATTTTTTTTTGTTCGTTGAACCGTAATAGTTGGAATATTTCAGTAGTGTTTTATCGTGGTTTACCTTGTCACTGTTACATTCATTACTAGAATCACTTCACGCATCAGCAAAAGAGATTGCAATTGCTTCATGTTCTTTAACACGATTCAAATTTGACGGATCGTACACAACCGTGAGTGCAGCCTCAATGTCCAACTACATCTTGTTGCTCAGCAAAAGCGTGTTCTGAAAACCTTTGAACCGCAAAGTGACATTGTGCCCTGAAACCGTTTCCACAGACTGGTACCAATGACGCTTACATTGTTTCAAGTGATTATTTAATTTTAATTCGCTACGGAATCTTGATAGACCCATTAGACAGCAATAGCAAGTACCCCTTTTGCTCCTTTTACCCTCACTTAAAGCCCTGCTAATATGCGGAATTGGAAAGAAATGTCCAATTGACTTAGGATCTTTGGCAGATTCTTAAATAAGCCATTCCCAGTGTTTCACTGATTGAATGGATCGTGCCCTTACGGCATATATTACACCCTTTTTATCACTAAGTTCCCCTTCGCCATATTCTTCGTCAAATTGTAAAACTATAACCCCAACTTTCAAATGTTTATTTGCCTTTTTATAAATGTCAATCCCCTTGATTGTAACTGGATATTGCCCCTTTAAACAATTAAAATCCACTTTAGGAAAGTCTGCCCCCTCCCACCGTCAATAACTTTCCAATCGTCCAAATCCATCTTAATAACGTCCTTTTGCAGAGGTTTATGCCCTGCCACAAGGTTGGAATAGTTGAAACACTCTAAGCCCGCGTCGAAACGAAAGTGCTGTATACCTTGACACCCCTTTAAATTTGCATTATATTTTTTAAAGTTAGCTTTCCCCCTCTTGCCTCTTAAAACAAATTCCTTTTTAAATTTAGTTATATTTAATTCTAATTTTTCTATAAATAAAACCGAAAACCCACTCCGTTTTCGCTATACCCCTCCATCCTATTTAAAATTTCCCCCACTCAATCCGAGAACACATCCTCAAAATTATGCAAGTCCAGGTGAAGCGTTTACATTTTTGTTTGTACATGATGTTTGCGCTAAATACCCGAGCTTGCATTTAAAAAATAATTTAAATGTGATCGATTCTTTTATACTGTCCCATCCACCCGCCTCCCGCATACGGTTTTCGAGAAGTGCCCGAATCATGTTTACATAGGAGTGTGCTACGCTAATAGGATTCGTATGGATAATACCGCTTGGTAGGAAATTGAATGGGTCGCCAAAATCAGCCCTACACACGTGAGTGTTGCGCAAAGAGGTATCATCTAAACAAAACTCTGGTAATACTGGAGGTGAGCCGGCACCACTTTGCTCCCCCATATCAGAGTGAGGGGCAGGCACTACGTCTTCTAGCACCATCCCGACCATTCTAGCTCGTAATTGCATTAACAGGTTGTCCAGAAAGTCACTGGTAAGGCCGATATCCCTCACGATAGCGTCATAGTTAATTTTGGGGGACTCTAAACTATCCAAACTCACCTCCGCAGTTGGAACCCCTGGCGTTCACTTCCCGTACATAATTGAGGTGTCGGTGGTGACGCTGTGTGAACCTAGAAGAATAATATGAGTATATTAGCTCACTGGAACAAATTGCTCTATTAAAAAGAGAATAGTTAAGAGTGAGTATACACTATCCAGAGGCATACTAATGCTCATCAGACCCCTTTTTGTATTATGGACCATAGCAGGATAATGTGACCTCTCGAAGTCATAGAGCCCCCACTACTCGTTGGAATGCATCATTGTATAATGAGGCACAGAAATGTACCGTGAGCCCTTGAAGTCACAGAACCCCCACTACTCGTTGGAATGCATCATTGTATTATGAGACTTAGAAGGGTATTTTGAAGTCATAGACAACATACTACTCGTTGGAAAGCATCATTGTATTATGAGGCATTGAATGGTACCTACGGTACTGTAACTCACCATGCCCCCACTACTGCTATATCAAATCCCTTTTGGATGTTCTTTGAATAGTCATGAAAAACTTACCGAGGGGGGGGGGGTCTGCTTCTAGCCATCCGGCAATAAAGTCGTCAGCCAAGGCTAATAACTCATCTAAGGCTTCCTTCACTGGTCCAACTCCTTCGCCAATTATTTCCCCATGAGCCCTTCGATCTCGGCCTAGAAAAAAGAATAAACATAAGTTTAGGTATGAATGGAACTAACAGGGGGTTTGGGGTCCTTACAGGGGGCACAGATGACTCCCCCCAAAAAACTAGCGAGTAAGCACTTAAAGAGTAAAAAAACAACAACCATACTTTACTTATTTCTGAGGGGTCATCAAACCTGAAAAGACAAAGGTAGTGAGTAGGCACTTAAAAGAGTGAAAGAAAGACAGTATTTTTCAATATCTCTTAGGGGTAGGTCTTTTAAAACTAAGGCGGTAAATAACCTGAAAAGAGGAAAGTAGCGAGTAGGCACTTAAAAGAGTGAACGAATTTAGAAATGAGTGAAAAATTGACATTATTTCTAGGGGGATAGGTCTTTTAAATTTCAGGGGGAGGGGGCATGGAACCTGAAAAGACAAAAGTAGGGAGTATGCTCTTAAAGAATTTAGAAAAAAGTGAAAAAATTACATAATTTCTGAGGGAGCAGAGTCTTTTAAAACTAAGGTGGTGAATAACCTGAACAGACAAATATATCGAGTAGGCACTTAAAGAATTTAGAACAGAGTGAGAAAAAATACATTATTTCTGAGGGAGCAGAGTCTTTTAAAACTAAGGTGGTAAATAGCCTGAAATGACAAATGTATCGAGTAGGCACTTAAAGAGTAAAATGAATTTAGAAAAAAGTGAATAAAATAACATTATTTCTGAGGGGGATGGGTCTTTTAAAACTAATGGGGAGGGGGCAAATAACTTAGACCTTTAATATTCTAGTGACAAAAAAACTAACAAAAAGCATGGAAAACTTTTTGATGTCTTCAAGTAGAAAAAATGCCTTTAGTAGGTTGAAAAATAAAATTAGTTACATCTTGAAATTTTGGCTGTGCCTATGCGTGGGCCCAGGATGGTCCTAGCAGCGCATTATGTTTGACGATGTTACGCTCTTGTACAGCCGGGGCGTGTGTAGCCGGGCATACGAGTTGGTTAGTTGGGGCAGCAGAGCTCGCCACCATTTGTGCAGCCATCCCCTCTCTCTTAATTTTCCTGGCTGGCCGCACAGGGCCTTGCGCAGCTCTTGAAACCCCAGACAACGCATGACAAGGAGTGAAGAGTTGCACAGGTATACTTTTTGACAGAAGGCCTTGAATTGTTAGGTGTACCAGTCATCTCCAACCGTTGTACCAGAGTAGCATCATTATTCCTTGCTCTTTTCATTGAGGGTGCCAACTCAGGAAATTCCTAAAAAATAAAAATAATTTAGTTTTTCATGAAATAACTCTATCCTGTCTTAATCGAGGGTCCTATACAGGGGGAAAAATTCTCACCTGATCTCGTGTCTCCAACCTATGCCCCTTTCAACATGACAAAAAGGACCTAAAGTATGCGAATTTCTTATATAATTGTGCGCTCAAAGAAAATGCAAGACAGACTTTTAGTCTGTGGCCTAGGGTTGCATGTGACCCTATTAAGGGGGAGGCGTCACATAATGTTCCTGTTTTACCGTTTAGAAACATCATATGGTTTTAATACGTGACTTGCGAGAAATAAACCTCAGAATAATTAGTCTTTAGCCTTAGGATAGAAATAAATGTTCCTGTTTTTACCATTTAGAAAAAAAACAAATGATTTAATATACATAAAAAAACCTAAAAGGCATTTTAAGCAAAAAGAGCTAAGGTGTATTTAAAGCTTAAAAAAACTAGCATTATGCGTCTAAGAATTTTAAGTGCTTATTTAAATGGTTATAAAATCTCGACCTCAAAATAGTTTCTCAGGTGCAAGTATTTAGACCCCCTAGCCAAACTAGGATTAGCAAGGAATAAATATTTTTATTACGCGCCGCACGCTCCTTTTAGAGCCCCCCTTACACACTATTTCCAGCCCTAAGATAAGACTAATGATATAAAAAGAAATGATTCGTCGCTTCTCGCTAATCAAAATATTTATTTGTGTCAATTTTTTCAGAAAATATTGGTAGAAAATCACCCCTGACGTTCTCTTTTAATTCTGATATACCCAACAATCAATAAACCTCGGAGTTACAACTAGGTGGGACATTATACTTTGCTTAGTGAATCCGTCCCCTTTAGTTAATAAGTTACATTTCATGTGAAGAAGCAGTTTGCTTCACCTTAGCGTGTTCATATCAGAAACGCTCTCCTTATGCGCAATTTCCAGCCTCCCCAAAATAAAACTAATCGCATTAAAAATGCTTCATCCCTATAAAATCTATTGTGCGGTAATATTGCCGGTAAAGGACCTTTTCCAGACAAACATATCTGGGAATAACACCCTTGTTTTGTTAATTTAGACAAAGCTTGCGCTATAGATTTGACATATCTGATGGCTTCTATGAAAAGGTTTTAGACGCATGAGGGGAAAAAAGGGACTGCAGGAAAAGCGCTATTTTTGACGAACAATTTCTTTTGAAAAGATTAATTTTTATCTAATGGGGGTGGAAGGCTGGGGCTGGTAAACGGTAAAAAGAGGGTATTATAAGCTTAAAAAACGAGTAAAAACAATGCGCTGTGTATGGACTCGGGCTTGGAGGAAGGGGTTAGGGGATAGAGGATAGCTCTCGAGTAGCAAAAATCTGGAAATAGGAAAAGTTCTAATACCGAAAGACACTTACTTCTTGAAATGAACGAGACATATTCGCTTTTTTATTAGACTTGTATCATTTTTGAGGGTCAGATGAATACTGATGAGGAATTGTCCTTCCCTTGATTATTTATAGTGTTCCCAGGACACACAGGAATCTTCTATTTTCGAGGGATCACCTACATTCCAGGAGAGCTGTCTAGAATCCTACACAGGGAAAATATCGTGGGGAAGTCTACCACCTGGGGGGCATGTTTAGACAAGATTTCTTACAAAATTCCGCTCTGAGGTTCTTAATAGAAAAACATCGTTGGGGATTCTACCACTTGGGGAGCATGTTTAGACAAGATTTCCTATAAAATGGCCGTCTCAGGTTTTTAATAGAAAAACATCGGTGGAGTCTACCACCTGGAAATAGGGCTCTCGCAGAAATCTTTCCAGCTGGCCGCATTGTACAGCTGCGAGAGATTAGGAGCTCCATTTAGAATTTCCCTATTATTGCTATTTTTCTATTATCCCGACCACTTTCCAATTAAACATATTGAAACATCCGGCAATCTTGCCAGGGGCTCTCATGGTAATTGTGCCAGGGGTGTTGTGACGCCAGGGGACTCTCGCACAACTCCTATGGAAAAAGGGAGGCCATGCGCTCGGAATCTTGCCAGCTAGAAACAGGTTTGTCGTGTGACGTAACAGGGCATGCGCTCGGAATTCTATGGGGAAAAGAGAGGGCATGCGCTCGGAAGCCTTATGATCGTACTATTTTTGAAATAAGTCAAAAGACACTATGTGCATGTACATTGTCAAAAAAGTGTATCTCAAGAATCAGTTTGAAAATTAAGTTGGAACTATCAAAGAATTCTCAAAGGGGAAAGTCATCTGACCAAAAGCAATATGTGCATGCTACTGCTAATACTACTATCACTGCTTCATTTACTACTACTGCTACTACTACTCTACTACTACTTCTATTAAATTACTCGTAAGGCTAAGAGGATCAAGATGATAATTTCAAGAACTATATGAACATACAGGTTATTGAAAGAGCATATCAGAAATTTCATAGCAATGACTAATTGTATTAAATTGAAACTTCCAGGAGTTGATGAGAGGGATGTTGTGCTGACAAAAGGCAAGACGTCAATACTACTGTTGCTTCTAGTACTACCGCTATTACTATTAATACTACTTCTAGTAACACCAATACTTCTACTGTAACTACTATCACAACGATTCCTAAGGATATGTAGGTGAAGTTTCAAAAAGATATGAGGGGAAAGGGGGAAGTTGTAGGAAAAGTTGAATTACCCCCGTCCCCTAAAAATTAAAAGCATCCTAATGCTACTGCTTCTACTCATACTATTACCATTACTACTGCTACTACTATTAATACTTTTAATACTACTACTGCCACTAAGCTCAGGCTACTACTACTAATGCTGCTATTAAAACTATGGGTATTAAGGCGAAAATTTTGAAAATATTGATACTGTGTTGAACAACATTGAAGCACACTATGCCCACACAGGTTCGCAAGAGGAAGTATCAGAAATTTTTCAGTAATGGTTGATGATATTAAGCTGAAACTTTCAGCGTGTATTGAAGGGATATTGAAGAAACCAAAGATTCTTTGAAAATACTGCTACTGCAGCAGAAGTAAAGTTCAAACATGCATACCTTTCTCAATAACCTAGCCTATACTATATGTAAATATGAACGAATTACCTAACTTACAGCCCTTAAACGTTTTTACCCGGGGCATAACTAATGATATTTGGTATGTCAACCCCCAAAATTATGTAATTGATACATTATACTTTAAAAACTAATTGTTGCTTTGAAACTGAATCAAAAGGCACTGTGTGCATGGATGATAATAAAAAAACCTCAATACTATATCAGGAACGGTTGGGGTTTTAAGTTGAAACTGTCGGGGCTACTACTATTGCTTCTTCTGCTCCTACAATTTAAATAAATCAAAAGAGTATAAGTGTATCTAGGCTTTTAAATAGCACGGGTACATTTTTTTGCAATGATATTCAGTTTGATTTCTTAGGTCAACTTGAGGAGGTATAAAATTAAATTAAACAATACTATTTGTGTCAGGATTAAAAATTGTTGAAAAAGTTTCTCCAACATACAAATAGCAAGCCAAACTCCGGATTCTTATAGAAAAAACTAAAAGATATAAAATATTATTTTTTTCGCATGTAAAAGACTATGTCAATAAAAAACAAATAGAAATTAAGCTAACACTTTTTCCACAAAACAAGTGTTTCAAGGAAAAGTAAGGAGCTCCATTAAGCCACAAATGAGCAGAAATAAAGTCGAATAACCTTACAAGTGAAATACTGCCACAAATAATTATCAAAAATAAATGAAACTCAAAACGAGCAGAAATTACAATAAATAACCGAGTTAAACTCGGAACGAGCAAAAATTAGGATAAGTATGGCTTACAACCCCCATGCCTCCTCAAGACCAGAACGTAAATTTGCGCTTTACGTAAAATAAAAAATGTTTTAAGTTTTTTAACTTGATTTACTTTAAAAAATAAATAATAATTAAAACTTTAAGAAAAAACATCAGTATATGCATATTAAACTGACAATAGACGGTCATTTGTTTTTTCAGTGAAGCACAAATTGTGTTGTGGTCTTGAGAAGGCAAGAGGGTTGTCAGCCCTACTCAGGTTAATTTTTGCTCGTTTTGAGTTTGAATCGAATCTTTGTTGTAATTTCTGTTCGTTCTTTTTTCTGAAGAAATTTATTAGTAGTTGAAGTGTCCTGTTTTGGCTCCTCCAAAACACGCTAATATGAGTCGGGACCAAATTTGATCATTAAGAGTTAATATATAGTTTCGTTTTTATTATATGGATATTTCAATGGTGTGTATTTTTTTTGTGACCCATTTGTTAATAAAAAACGATATTAGAGCTGAGAGGTTAATCTGCGACCCATCTATCACCTGACAGAGACAAGTTCTCGACCCTCTAGTCAATGCTTCGCATCATAGTTTTGAACTGAGTCAGGTGGACCAACCAAAATTGCAATTTTCACCTAAGTAGTGTAAGGAGTCCTTATTTTTGTGTAAATTTAGTAACTCAATTTCAGTAAAAGTTGGAGTCCCCTTTGCTCCAATAGATCGGATATAAACCGACTATTTCAAATTAGCTTCGATTTGAAAATACCTTCGCGTTGTATACCTGTTCGTAAATCTTGAAAAGACATTTCTTTTTTTAAGTATCGAACGAAATTTTGAACCCATAATAAATAGTTGAAGACCCAATCTAGAACAGTTTTGTATAAAATAAACCGGAAAGTAAATAAAGTGTTACGAAATTTCAAGCTTTTAGAATCTAGGGCCCAAAATACTGGAAAAAATGCTTTTTAACAGAAAGGTTGGGGATTGGCTAAAAGGAAGGAACGGAAAGGTGACAAAGCGAATCCAAATTAAGTACCAAATGAATAAAATGGACGGATAAAAGAATAATTGATGGTTGTTTTGTCTCTGGAACTTAGAAATGAGTTAGTTGACTTCTCTTTAAGTAGTAAGATAGCAAACACTTCCCTGTCTAGATATCTTTGAATGTAATACTCAAATAAAAGTTGTGTAACTGTGAAACTTTTCTGTAGCTTCATCCAAACCCCAAAGAGCCCATTTCTGTGTTTAATTAAGTTAACAATTCAATCTTTTAAGCCCCTTTGGCCCTAACTTTAATTAGAGCGATGTTTTCCCCCTTGAAAACTTGCCAGTTGACTTATTAAGGGTTTAAGCTTTACGGATAGTTCAAGGTAGCCCTTGGATCTATTCCGATTAATGAAGAGATACGTGATCTAATTAAAGTTGATTAGAGTGGTTGATCTCATACTTTCGTTTGTATATTTCCTTTTAATTAAGGCTGGGTCTGTCTAAATAAAGGATAAACTTTATTAAAGGATAAAATAATATACGATTAATTAAATTTAAGAACTCCAAAGAGTTTCTTCTCAGAAACATAAACTTGGTGCAATAGTTTCGAATAAACTAAGGTTTAGGTTGAAAACCCACAACAAGGAGTAAAAGCTATAAGAGTTGTTGTGCCTCCCATTTTCCAGGCTAGTGTTTCTTGGAGCTTAAGCTTAGAGTTTTTAATATATCTCACAACCAGAAGTTGGAATTCCCTGGACTCCAGTTTTGTGTACCCCCTACTTGGATTCTTCTTTCGTCGTACTGCAGTCTGAATCCAGGAGGAGATCCCTATATTTTAATTGTCTTTTACCTAACTGATCCTTTCCCGACTGTAAATACAAGAGATGGTCTTTATGTTATATAGAAAGGGAGTACTATGGAAAAGGGGTACTATTAGAAAGGCAGAGAGTTTAAGATCTTTCCAGTCTAGGAAAATTCAATCCAGGATCTTTCCTATTGAAGTTTAAGCTTTACTCAAGATCCAAAGAACACTGATTGCTTTTACATGAAATAATTAGAAATTACCTTGTTTTGGGTTAAACTGATAAACAAGTGTAGTTATTCCGAGTTTTGCCTCACCTTAAAAGCAGTAACTTGGAGTAAAGGATTTTAATACCCCAGGACCCAAGCCATAACTAGGTATCCAAGTGTAATTTATTCAATTAGAAATATTCAATAGCCCTTAACTTAAAAACAATCCCTTTTCTCGGTTAACGGCGTGGACAAATAGAGGAAAACTCCTGGACACCGGAAACACACACAAAATAAGGCTATCCAATTCTGAAGAGAATCATTGGAAGGGTTTATAATCATTGAAATTACAATGTTTATCCTCTTTTATTGAATTTACTAATAAAATCAAATTATCACCGGGTTTTGAGTACCGATTCGAACTAAATCGCCTCAGTTTATCTTGCTACCAATTAATTGATTGTTCCTTTAAGAGCTCTGGGTAGAAGAGCATATAAATAAAATTAGAAGAGTTATTATTACTTCTAACTCAAATTAGGGCAGAAGAGCATATAAACCATTCAGAGGGATAAGTTTATCCAGAGCAAG
>NC_142807.1:40962518-41027339 GCF_049724085.1 Artemia sp. Qi Xiang Cuo | reverse complement strand
AGAAAAGTCCCCCCAGATCCCAAATCAAATTCCAGTGAAAGTGTCATAGTGAAAGATACCCATCCTGGCTGGTCAAGCACCCTATCTCAAAGTTCTAATGATAGCTCCAATTCGGAGAATAGGACAATGATAAGTGTAGGGGCTAATGTAACCATAAATGATGATAATGGGTTTCAAGAGGTCCTCTCTAGAAGTTCTGAAAAAAGGAAAAAAATCTCCCCAATTAAAAGCATTTCCCCTCTCCCTGCCCAAGATCCTCCCTCCAAAAACTTAGGAATTTACCTTAAAATTACTCCCACTACCCCCTTTGAAATAAAAATGATCACTGCAATAAGAGTTGCAATTTTTAAACTTCTAAAATCAATGTTCTCTCTTAACATTAACTGTGATTGATCTCTGCTAATAGCTGTAGAAGATCAGAAATCAGCAGATACAATAATTAACCTTAAATCTCTTCTGAATAACCCAATTATTGCATCTAATTGGAACCCAAAACAATCACCAACAAAAATAGTAGTTTATAATGTTCCCCCAGAGATATCTACTCAGGAGTTAAAAGAAGGCCTTTCGGATAGGGCTGGAAACACAATCCCAGTTGAGGATGTTACCCAACTGGGAAAACCCAACTCTAATGGCCTAAAAACTAGTAGATCCTTCTTATTCACACTGAAGGATAAAATTGATATCCCAGAAAAATTATTCCTATTTGGGCAAATCAAACCACACAAGGAATACAAACCTAAGCCTATTCAGTGTCAGAAGTGTTTCAAACTGGGACACACAACCAACAAATGCAATGAAATTCTCCAAGAGTGTAGTAATTGTAAATCTTTCCATCCTAAAGAGCTGACAACTTGCAAAAACACTCAGCCTACATGCATCAATTGCAAAGGCCCACATGAATCTACAAATAAATCATTATGCCCTGCATACAAGAAAAGAGCTCTAACACTCCAAATATCAACAGAGAAGGCCATCCCATACCCCTTTGCAGCAATGGAAGCAAATGCTGCCCAACAATACCAAATAAAGCCTGTAATGAAACCAACCAAAACCCCCAAGTCAAATGCCCCCAATGCATCAAGCACCCCATCTAACACACCATCTTCTAAGCCCCCTAGCTCAAATCCCTATCAGAAGGAATCACCAAGCCAACAAGCCTCCTTGTCCGGTGAGATGAGGCCAGCCTGGCCCTCCCTCCCAAGAAGAAACAAACCAGAAATACTACCAGGAATCAATCCTTTAACCAACAAACAGGATGCACTACCAAAAATGCAAATCCCAAAAATATGCTTATTCATTCTAAACTGTAATGCAGTTCAGGCCATGAACATGCATCAACTACAGAAAACAAAAATTATTGCAGAATTGGCAAAAATCTACATCCCAGATGATGTGCTCATTCAAGCAAAAAAAGATCTTGCTTTACTTTTAACAAAGCTGAACATTGATACACAGTTATATGAAGAATAAATCAACAACACAACATTTATCAATACTCCAATGGAATGTAAGATCACTCACAGAAAATAAGCTAAATGAACTAATATCATTTATGAATAATAATTCAATTAATATTGCTTGCCTCCAGGAAACTCATTTAACCCAAGATCAACAAATTAAGTCTCTGGGATATACTATCCTGAGAAAGGATAGATCTTCAGAGAGAAAAGGAGGTGGTGTAGCTTTATTAGTTAATAATAATATAAAATTTTGTGGCATCAATTTTCCAGATTTTGAAAATGATGTTGATGTAATTGGTATAAGTGTTTGGCTGAACAATTTAAAAACCTACATAATAAGCTTTTATAACCCTAATGGCCAAACTACAGATGCCAAGGATTTCTTTAATTATATAAATAATTCTAATATGTTAAAAAATATCATTATTTGTGGTGATTTCAATGCCCACAGCCTTTTGTGGGGGAATAAACCAGCAAATAAAGCTGGTAAATTTATTGAGCATATGACTTCAAATAATAATGAATTAGCTGTTGCTACCCCTCCAAACCTGAATACTTATTTCAACCCCAAAAGTGGCAATTTCTCCACAATTGACCTACAAATTGTGTCTTTAAATTTTTTTAAAAAAATTTACATAAATAAAATTGATGGTATATGTACAGACCACTTTGCTATAGTTTGCTCCCTAAATGAACCTGCTGAAACTTTATCTCATACATCCAAATATATCAACACTAAAGCAAATTGGTCTATTTTCCAAAATAAGCTAAATGATGAAATTAAAAGTTTCACCCAAAGTTCATGCATTTCTAACACAACAGTTGACACACATGCTGAAGCGTTGATATCTTTACTAATAAATACAGCTAATCATGCTATCCCCAGGACAAAACCTAAGAAAACATTCCCTAAACAAATTCCTAAAGTATGGTGGACAAATGAGTGCCTAAATAAATGGAGGATAAAAAAGTCAGCTAGGAAAGAATTCATAAAAAAACCAACACCTACTACATATTTAAAAAAATTAAAAGCAGAATCTAATCTAAAAAGGACTATAATAGATGCTAAATATAAATACTGGAATAATTTTGCAAATAATCTCCAGAGAAACAAATGAGCCAATTATACATAAAGTCATAAGCCACATATGTGGGAAAAAGACTTCTCCCAACCCACTCCTGTATGAGCTTATACATAATAATACCCATTATGACAATGATAATGAAAAGGCTAACCTATTTGCAACTCTTTTTGTTAGTAAGCTAACATCAAATAATCAAAGCAAACTGTCCACAATTCCTATGAACCCTAGTTACCAACCACGCCCAGGATCCGAGTACATAACTAATCCATTTTCAATCCAGGAATTGAATAATGCAATAAATCATATTAGTTCCAAAACAAGCAGTAGCTATGACAATATACACCCTAAATGGATAAATAATATCACACAATCATACAAACAAGAACTGCTAAATTGTTATAATCACGCTTGGGCATCTTCTATGTTCCCCAATATATCGAAATGTTCGTCCCTCCTACCAATCCTAAAGAAAAATAAACCAAAAGATAACCCTGAGTCTTATAGGCCCATAATGATTACACCTGTGATGGGGAAAATAATGGAGAAAATGATTTATCACAGACTCCTCTGGTTTGTTGAGAAAAATAACATGATCCCACACACTCAAACTGGATTCAGGAAATACCATTCCTCAACAGATGCTTTCATTTTGCTAACAAATGCAATAAATGAATCTTTCTCAAAAAATAATATCCTAGTGGCAGCTTTCCTAGATTTTGAAGGAGCTTATGACAATGTGAACCACCAAATCCTTTTAAATAAACTTGCAAACCTTGGAGTACCTCCTAAGCTAGTATCCTTTATTAAATCCTTCATAGAAGTGCGAAGTTTCATTGTTTGTGTTGGTTCAGCCTCTTCACCCCAAAAGACAATATCCAAAGGCCTACCTCAGGGAGCAGTCCCCAGTTGCCTCCTTTTTGCCCTATATCTCTGGGACATGAACCTACCCCACACGAATCTACAATATGCTGATGATCTGGTGCTATGGTCATCTGGCAACACCTTTCAGATAGCACAGTCAAATCTGCAAAAGTCACTTTTCCAGTTTGAAAAATTCTCTCAACATTCAGATTTACCCATTGCACCCACCAAGTCAAAAATAATCCAATTTCACCGGAAGCAGAAACCATGTTAATGCAAAACTAACTCTAAATAAAACAACTATTCCAAAAGATAATAATATTAATTACCTAGGTCTCATGCTTGACCAAAAACTTAATTTCCACCTCCACATTTCAAACACAATAAAAAAAATGTTATAGAAAAGTAAATATACTAAAAAGACTTCTTTCCACACCCTGGGGTTGTAAGGAGAAAACCTTACTCCAGTTTTATAAATCACATATAATACCCCATATTGACTATGGGCTCATTGTCTATGGTGCATGTGCAAAGACCCAGATGCAAAAAATTGAAACAACACAAAATGATATAATACGTCTCATATTTGGTCTTAGGAAACCCACAAGCACCAAGTTTCTGCTTATGGAGAGTGGATTAACAACAATAAGGGAGAGACGTAGCTTTCTCTTGATAAAACATCTTACAAAAATTGAATCAAATAGCTCACACACATTACATAATTGTTTAAGAAATCCAGACATGTATAGAGTTATTGCAGATTATTATGAAAATATTCAAAAGAAGTTCCCAGTACCATCAAAGTCTATTGCAACTACTTTCCCCCAATCCCCTCCATGGAATTGGTCATTTCCCATAATTAATACTGAATTTTCAAAATGGAATAAAGATTTAACCCCCATTGCTTTTGTCCAGAAAAAATTTGCAGAACTTAATTCAATTACCTATAAAAATCACTTCCAAATATTTGTTGATGGGTCAAAAATGGATGAGAAGGTTGCAAGTGGTGTTTTCCTTCCTCACCTGAAAATTGCAATGGGAGAGAGATTATTTAATAATTTATCTATAATGTCTGCTGGGTTAAATGCCATAATCATGGCATTAGAACACCTTAAACAAAAC
Organism: Artemia sp. Qi Xiang Cuo; assembly: GCF_049724085.1. NCBI lineage: Eukaryota > Metazoa > Arthropoda > Branchiopoda > Anostraca > Artemiidae > Artemia > Artemia sp. Qi Xiang Cuo. Next base: position 41,022,808 of record NC_142807.1, on the reverse strand, counting down.
CAACCTTTGATTGAAAATTCGAATAATATTATAATCTATTCCGACTCCTTATCAAGCCTTGAGTTGCTGGCCTCAGCTCCTCAATATAAGTTGGACATTGACACCTATCATTGTCTCAGTATTATTGATAATCTTGCTTCAAGTGGCATAAAAACTTACTTTCAGTACACTCCTAGCCACTCTGGAATAAGTGGTAATCATCAGGTTGATGAAATAGCAAAAAAATGCTATAAATATTGACCAGCCAAGTGGGAGACCAATCCCAATTAGAGATATTTACCGCTGGAGGCTATCAGATATTAATTTTAATAAGATTAATCCTATCCTTTCCCCCTTTCCCAATAAGTATTTTTCTAAAATTTATCATAGAATTCGTTCTGGAACAAATGGACTAAATTTCCTTGCATTCTGATATAAGCTTTCTAATTCAAGTGGTTCAATTCCCCTGTCCCCTCTTTGCAGGCATTGTAATATGAATAATGAAACAATTGACCATTGCCTATTTGAATGTAATATGCTGACGTCTGCACAACATACCTTGTTTTGTAAACTGTTAAAATACTTCAAACAACACAAAATCCCACTATCAGCCAAGAGTCTAGCCAACTATACCTGCACACAGAGCATAGAAATCGACATCTATCATCTTATATTGGAACTCCTAGAGTCGAAAGATCTGCTGAAAGATATCTGAATATATCTAATAAATATGAGGCAATCAAGCCAGTAGCTCTGTAGCCCACAGAGTGAAGCAAAAGGAAAAGGGCTAAATAGTTATACTGAAAAGCCCGCCTGCTGTTAAATAGAAGAAGAAGAATGTGGAACGAGCTTTCGGTCAGAAAGCAACACTGAAAGACAAGACCATTTTCTATGTCAATGTGCGAAAACATTTTATTGGGGGTATTTGCCATATTTTGAAAAAAAGTCCCCTGGAAAAAGATGTTTTTCTAGAGGCTTTACGCTGTTTGAGTCCGATCAACATGAAGGATTCAAGAAGCATTACAGACATAGCGGTTGTGGCACGCGAGATTGTGATTGGAGTAAGCTCAGTCGTCGCCCAGGCTGAGTGGCCTCTTTTGCGAACGGAAACTGGACCCCGTGAGGACATTACTCGGATCGATCATTTTTGGAGCTATTATTTTGGACTGGTGAATGAGCGTGGGGACAGCAAGTACCCGGAACTTACCAAGCTTATCAAAGCGCTGCTGACGTTGTCGCATGGCAGCGCAGATGCCCAGCGTGGGTTCTCGGGTTCTGGTAGTATTCTCGGTGAAGACCAGGCCGTGATATCTGAACGCGTTCTAGATGCGAGACTCATGGTATATGCCACGTTGAGGCTTTATGGAGGAAAACCAGAACGGTTTGTTATTACAAAAGAGCTGTTGAATCTTGCATGTTCCAGACGGTCTCGGTATCAACAATATCTGGATGAAAAAAAAGAAGAGCTATCTGAGAAGGAGAAAGCAGCTTTCGAAGAGGACAGCAAGCGGAAGTTGCAGGAGGTCCACAACAAAAAGAAAGAAATAGAAGACCTGGAAAGCAAAAGGAAAAAAACTAAGAGCATCAGAGCAAGAAAAGAGAACCGTAGCAGATACTCTACTTCAGGAAGCGACCGACAGAATGAAGAAGGCTGCCAAGTTCAAGAGTTCCATATACATTACCTTAGCTGTTTCTCTGCTCGAAGGAGCTGTGAAGCCCAGGACAAGTGAAGGGGAGCGGATGATGGAATCTGCGAGAGTGAAGCAGCCTCTTGCAAAGAGAAAAACTTACCTCATATCGAAATTGATGCCCAAGAAGCAGCAAGAGTGATTCAGAATATTTTACCTGTATCAGTCAATCGTTGGCACACTATGTGTATCTGATTTTTTACTGCTTTCTACTATTTGTACAGTTTCTATTTGAAATTAATAAATGAAAAACTCGGGAAATGACGAATTTATGTGACCAGGCATCCCACGCCATCTACCACAGATCTGATCCCGAGGACTACCGAATCCTATATTTGGCCTATATTTTGGCCCGGGAAATCCTATAAAAATAGGACAGAGCCTATAATTTGAAACGAACCGACATGTCCGAACCCTGGTTTGGGGAAAAGGTGGGGCGGTGAGAGGGGGGTTAGTTGCCCTCCAATCATTTTTGACAATTAAAAAGGGCGCTAGCCCTTTGAATCTCCAATCGAATGAGCGTTTTTGAAGTTTCCATGACAACACCTTCTATAAAAACCTTATGTCCCCCCATGGCATAAATTACAACCCTTGCCCTGAGGGCTTTGTGGGAGTCTCCTTTCAAAAACATAATTTCTATCTGGAAAGCAACCAAGCTGAACAAAATGGCTATCTTAAACTTTTGATTGGATGTGTTTGGTGAACTGGTGGGCGTGGAAGGGGTGTTAGTTGCCTTCCAATCACTTTCAACTATTAAAAAGGGCACAAGCCACTCTAATTTCCAATTGAATCCAATTCTGCAACAACTTGTTCAATACAAAGTGCCCTGCTCTAAAGGACAAAAAAATAATAAATAATGCATTGTGCTAACATCATTCTTATATTCCTGGGGCATAACTTAAAATCCTTGCCCTGAGGGTTTTGGGGAAGTGTCTTCCTCAAAAACATATTTTCTATCTGGAAATAAATTATGCTGAACAAAATGACTATCTCAAAATTTTGATTGGACGTGTTTGGGGGAATGATGGGCAGGGGGGGGGGCTAGTTGCCCTCTAATCACTTTCGTTTATTAAAAAGGGCACTAGCCACTCCAATTTCTAATCGAATTAGCCCTTTTCGAAGTTTCTACGACAGCTCTTTCAATACAAAGTGCCCTGGTATGGAAAAAAAAAATTAATAATACTGTGCCAACATTGTTCTTTACTTAGGCAGCGTGATGCGCTGCCTATGATTTGTGATAAGAGACATTGAAGAAAAAAATTGTGCCCTTCCTTGCCAATTCAGGTACTAGCAAGATTTAGGTAGAGGGCATGCTCTCTTTCTACTTGTAAATGTGCTAAAGGACTTTGAAGACCAAGTTAACTTAATGTATGCTTGATGTTGCAAGAACTTCTTATTCCTGTATATTTGTGCTAGTTCTGCTTGAAGCTAATATGAAAGGCACTGATATTAGTTATATGTCTAAGATATATGTATAGAAATCTGAAAACTAAAGTTTGAGATGGTAGTCTACTATTTTGGATTCTGAAAGGTGTATACCAGGTTGCTCTGACTTCTTGATTGTTGTTCCATAGTTGTGTTATTAGTGCTCAAGATAGGTTCAACTGTACATTTATTTTAAAATAAGTAGATTTCTTGCTAATTATTTTTGCAGATGACTAACAAGTCTATTTGGCTCTGAAGTTCTTTTGCTTGCAGTCTTACTTACCTGAGTATGGCTATTGGAGCAAATCCAGCATTGAAATATTGTACTTTTGAGCTGTACATGCATCCATGGTGTCAAACATGTCATATCTGAGTTGAGTTCAACATTCTCAGTTCTGTAATAGCCTCAAAATTCTCCACCTACATACCTTACCTTAAATTACCTTAAATCACATTGTCCAGCAAAATAACGATTAAATCCTGTAGAATTGCTGGTTAGTAGTGATGATGGTTGGACGTCTCAACAGCATCCCACTCAGTTCACCATGGCTTCAATGACCATTCTCCATCAGTGGCTCTTTTAAAGGCAGCAGTAATGGGGGCAGTGACTGCTTCTTTGGTGAGCAAATTTTATAAATTCACTATTCTATTATTGAAGAAGTTATTGTGTAGTCTAGTGGCAGCTCTCTTTTCTAATATAGTTTCCGATTGTGCCCCCCTAGTTCTGGCAGATTGGTCAAGTTGAAATGGCTTATTTAATGGAGAGTTAGAATTCAGTAGCTTGTGCGTCATAATAATATCATTACTTTTACATCTATAGACCAGAGTGGAGAGTTTTGGTCTCTTCAGACGTAATGAATAGTTTAAAAATTTGCATCTGTCAGTTGCTTTTGTAGCCCATCTCTGAACTTATTCTAACTTCTGCTGGTCACTTTAGTTGAGGGGGCTTGCAACACACATGCCAAACTCCAAATTAGGCCTGACCAGTGCCTTATATAATTGGGTTTGGAGTGCTTTGGCTACAGCTGTCTGTGTGTGCATAGTGAATTTTAATTATTTGTCAACTATGACCCCCAAGTCTCTCTCAACTTTGGACGAGATGATAGTCTGTCTTGATCTGTCCATTCCTAACATATGATAAGGGTATTTCTCATTTTTCTTTCCAAAGTGGATTGTTCAACATTTGTTTATATTGAATTGAAGCCCCCACAAAGTTGGGAAAAAGCCCGCTGGGAAAAAGTAGGCATAGGTAATTCTGTATAGAGGCTCTCTAATTGGGTGCATCAACAGGTCCAATGAGTTTGGAGTTGTCAGCATAAAGACATATTTTATCTTTGACTGTGGTTGGTATGTCATTAATATAAATGTTGAGTAGTGTTGGTCTCAAGCTGTTTCTTTGGGGCACTCCACTTAATACTTCCACTTCTTCTGAAAAATATACCTTTCCATTTTTTACAAATATTTTCACCCTTTGCTTTCTTCCAGAAAAAAACTTAAGCACCCACTCTATGATCTCATTATGTATTCCAATTGCAAATAACTTCATCCTTAGTAGATGGTGACATATTTTATTGAAGGCTTTTGCAAAATCCAATAGAACCAAGTTGACAGGGATTGCTTGATCTAAATGCTCAGTAATATAATCATACACATCAAACAAATTAGTCTCAACCAAGCATCCATGTCTGAAGTCATGCTGACTATCACTGAGCAGCTCATTAGTGGTCAGATGTATGACAATGTGAGCATTCATGATTCCGGCTAAGATTTTACCAGCTACAGATGTAAGACTAATGGGTTGATAATTGGAAACACTGTTGTGGCTACTCCCTTTTTGTACAGGTGTAATGTTAGCATCCTGCCAATCCTGAGGAATCTGCTTAGCATCAAGAGACTTCTGAAACATGTTTATAAGGGGAAGGGCTATTTCCGCATTAGCTTCTTTCAATACTCTGATATGAAGTTCATCAGGGGAATTCTGTAGGATTAGCTTCTTTATTTTCAAATTAGCCACTGAGAAGATAATTGGGATAGGACGTTGAGTAATGGGTCGTGGCGTGGTTGTTACATTCCCTAGTCTGCAAACGGTAAGGATAGTAACATCAGCCAATCCATAATCATTAGCCAGATAATCATCTACAAATTGGGCATCATCAGTTTGTGGAGGAGCTCCAAAGATCAATATATTAAATTTTCTTCTTTCTCTTTCACCATCATTGGCAATTATTGCCTTTACATGATTTTCGAACTGTTTATCTACAGCTTCTCTTATTGTAGGCGATCACTAAATCTTTTAAGGCGTTGTAGTCCTTTGCCATTTCTGAGGATTGCTCAAGAGAACAAATCCTGTCTTCTATTGCTGTAAACTGAGTGTCAATTTTTGCTTTAAGTTCATCTTTAAAGCTGGCCAAAGAGTCTTTAACTGCCTCCTTAATCTTAACATCCAGTGTCATAAATTACCTGATCTCAGCAATTTAAGGGTAAAAAATCCTGCTGGTACTATACAGCCTCTTGAATGTTCATTGTTGCTCCCTTCTGCACAGGCTATCTCCAAAAAATGCATAGCGCTTGATTCCTCGCTTAAATTAACTGCACAAGACGAACATTTGTCCCGTCCTTTTACGGGGCTAGAACATGCCCATTTGTTACCAGTCATAACTCTTGGAAAAATAGGCAAATGTTTGGTGGCAAGTCACAGACAAAAATAAAAAGCACAAAATTTAGAAACGACCTATATCATGTTTGCTATCCAAGGTAGGAAAGAAGGCTTCACACTTCACTTAATGTCTATAAACTACTTGTTTCAGTCTTTTATATTTATTATACAGCTTTGTGTTCTTGGGGGTTAATTAAGTGTTCGTAAAACCCACTATTTATAATAAATTTCACAAAGGAGAATTTCACATGTGTTAATATTTTGGCATTGATGAGTAATGATGGTAATGTCAATAATATTTCAATTTTCAATTCTCTGCAATAAAGCAAGTTGTTACCTTCATAGCTAACTCAGCAAGGAAGTATTGGCAACACTGGTGTTACAAGCTTTAAAGATTTTGCAGTAAATAAGACCCCTGGGAAGTGCGACACACAAATTACCTGATCTCAGCAATTTAAGGATAAAAAATCCTGCTGGTACTATACAGCCTCTTGAATGTTCATTGTTGCTCCCTTCTGCACAGGCTATCTCCAAAAAATGCAGCCTGTAACCAGAAGAATTAGATACATTTGAAATATCTTCTTATATTTGTTTTTTTAACTTTACTCCAATTTTATAAATGACATATAAGACACTATATTGTTTATGGGCTTATTGTTTATGGTACTTGTGCAAAGACCCAGATGCAAAAAATTGGGTAAATTTCTAGGTGGCACTATAATTTAGCTAGGATGAAAGTGAAAACATCATTTGATGCCCTTTTTTTATGCTCTTTCATAATACAATAATTGCTTCTGTCACAAATTGCATCTTGAGGCCTTAAAGATGCCCCAAAGGTATTTCATTTTTGTAACCACACAAAGAAATTGTAACCTAACCTAAAAAATACTTGATTTTCAGTTCAAACCGTTTCCCTAGTGTTTCAAGTTTTTCAAATGCCATAAAAAAAAATAGTGCTAAATTTTGCGATTCGAAACTTTGCCATTAACAATTCAGGGTATATATTTTCACATTAGGGGAGTGGGGTGGAGGGTAAAGTTCATGGTAAATTTGCAATGGGCCATATAATTCAGCTAGGATTAAAGTGAAAACATTATTTGATGCTTTTTTTATGCTCTTTCATAATTCATATAAAATAAATTCGGGGCCCCTTTAAGGGCTCAAGATGCAATTTACAACAGAAGCGATTATTGTATTATGAAAGAGCATAAAAAAGGCACAAAAGAAAGTTTTCACTTTCATCCTAGCTAAATTATAGTGCCACCTAGAAATTTACCAAAAATTGAAACAACATAATCTGTCTCATATTTGGCTTTAGGAAACCCACAAGTACTGCACATGTTTCTGCTTACTGACAGTGGATTATCAAAAATAAATGAAAGACTAAGTTTTCTTTTGATAAATTACCTGACAAAAACTGAAGCCAGTAGCTCAAATAAGCTGCATAACTGGCTAAGAAATCCAAGCATGTATAGAGGCATTGCAAATGAATATGCTAATATCCAGAAGAAATTCCCAGTGCCAACAAAGTCTATTGCACCTACAGTCCCCCAAACCCCTCCATGGGGTTGGTCAATTCCCGTAATAAATACTAATTTCTCAAAGTGGACTAAAGAACTTGCCCCCATTGCTTTCATCCAGAAAAGGTTTCCTGAACTTAATACGATTACATATAATAACCACTTCCAAATTTTTGTTGATGGGTCCAAAATGAATAAGAAGATGCCAAGTGGAGCTTTCCTCCCACACCTTAATATGGCAATGGGTGAGACAATGTATGATAATGTACTTATAATGTGTGCCGAGTTAAATGCCATAATCGTGGCATTAGAGCACCTTATGAATAATCAACCTCTGATTCCTAATTTACAAAATATTATAGTTTATTCAAACTCTTTGTCGAGCCTAGAGCTGCTGTATTCAGCTCCTCGGTATAACATGGATATTGACACAGTTTATTTTCTTAGCATTATTGATACTCTTGCTTCAAGAGGCATAAGAACTTATCTTCAGTATGTTCCAAGCCACTCAGGTGTAACTGGTAACCATCAGGCAGATGAAATCGCACAAAATGCTGTAAACATTGACCAGACCAGTGGGAGACCAATCCCCATTAGAGATATTTACCACTGGGGACTATCAGAGATACTGTTCAATAAGAATAATCCAATTCTATCTCCCTCCCCCAATAAGGATCTTTCTAAAATGTATCGTAGACTTTGGTCTGGCTCAAATGGGCTAAATTTTCAGGCGTTTTCATATCAGTTCCCTAATTCAAGTGGTTCAGTTCCCTCCTCCTCTCTTTGCAGGTATTGTAATATAAAAAATGAAACGATTGACCCTTGCCCATGTGAATGTAATATGCTGACGTCTGCACAGTATACCCTGCATCGTAAACTGTTAAAGTGCTTCAAACACCACAAAATATCACCATCAGCTAAGAGTCTAGCTGACTATACCTGCACACAGAGCACAGAACTCAATGTTTATCTTCTTATATTTCAACTCCTATTATCAAAAGATTTACTAAAAGAAATCTGAGCTGATTCAATACAATTAAGAAGCAACCAATTCAGTAGCTCTGTTCAGCTCACAGAGGTAAGCAAAAGGAAAAGGGCTGAATAATCTTGACTGAAAAGCCCGCCTGCTGAAATAGAAGAAGATTTGTTTTAATTAAAGTTTAAACAAAGGATGAATTCTTTTGGAGATAGAAAATAAAATAAAAGTAACTAGAAAGTCCAGGTAGGTAAATTCACTCACTTGCAAAGCCACTTAAGATGACACCTAAGGATAAATATTAGTTGAAAATGATAATTATAGGTACTAATAAGTGTTTTATCTCACAAATTTGGCCAGTATTACTGTATTCAATTTTCACATTAACTAGTTGCTGTTCATTACATACTTGATCTTGCTCATGTTTTTTTCTTCAACTGTTGTAAGAGAAAGCAAGTTCGCCACCTTTGTTTTAAATTTGCAAAGCATTTTATGGAATTGCCAGCAAGGATAAGTAACTCTTTCTTGCAGAGAAAGCATCAATTAGCAAACCCATCTGGGGTTGTTGAGAAGGGTATTTGTGATTGTTCTAGTGAATGCCAGGAATCTTTGCATCTTTGTGTTTGTCCCATTCTTTTAGTTGTTTCAAGTAATCTTCTTTCTGTTGTTTCTTGATTTTGTTCTGTCTTTTCTGGGTCCTGCTCAGTTTTTTTGTGATGTGTTATAAATAAAATGATGATAATGAATGTACAAATATATAGCCCAAATTTATATTTCCCATGCATTTTGCCACTCTTGTTTCAACCTGTGTGTAAATTGAATCAACTGTAATGACATCAAGAAACAGAAAAACATATAGAAAATATAAAATTTTGTTTATATATTTGCATGTTAGGTGGAGTTGGGGGTAGAGTGGAGCAGAATTGCCATCAAAGTATATTAACTACATTTATTCTGGGCAGGCAAGTATATAGGAATTTGTTTCAGGGGTGGGCCAAATCCTTCAAATCCCTTATTCCGTGAGAAGCATGAGAAAATTACATGAAAATAAAAAATTTATGAGATTTCAGGGGGGCCCGAAGGCCCCTCCCCTGTGTACATGCCAGATTCTGGGTATTATGAATTAAGATTTTTTTTTTTTTTTAATGTCTCCTTCTCAACAACCCAAATTATAGGCTTACATCCAGATGTAGGTAAAGCTGTAGAATACCAGTTCTCTAGAAGGAGACATGCTAGAATAAAAGGAGAGGCAGTTTTGAAAATTAATTTAAAAAACAACATTTTCATGGTTTTGTTGCATTTTTGACAATTCATCTTAGTCCTCCTCCCCCCCCCCATCTAATGATTTCATAGTCATATAAAGACCAAAAGTGGTGAAATTCTTACTTTATAATATATGCTACAACAATTTTCAATTAATCTCATAAACACCTTTTTTCTATTTTCATCCATGTTTCTAAACCATTTCTAATCAAATAATTTCATTTGATTACATCTGGAACACACCTATCTATCACATTTGAAAAAATAATGTGATTTGACCTACTGATTTGCAAAATATATTTACAAACATTTCAGAATGAAAAAAATTTCGATTTAGGTTTAGGCTAAAATGTTTCTCAAATGTAGCAATTCTACCAGGCAAATAGTGTCATTTTTCAAATCTGATAGATATCATGGTTAAAGCGGTAGCTGCAACCTAGTAAAGAGCAAACCACAGCCCCTAGTAACCAAAAGTTAAAACCGCGTTTAGAACAAAGCTGCCTAGTTGAGAAAAAATTACCATCTGACACTGATTCAGGAATGGTGACTATTTTTCGGTTTGTCTTAAAAGTAAAAGTTTATTGCAAAAAGAAATTTATGGTGATTAAAAAAAAGCCCGAAATTCCTCGAAAATGGCGCCAGATCAAAATGAAAAGTGTACCATTGGAATCAGCATGGTCGAAAACCTATTAGAGGGAAATTACAGCCTTCCTCCTTAAACAACAATGAAAATCGCTTTTTTGCATCAGCCATCAGTAGCACTTATCTGTCTACCTTTTTTATTCTTTTTTTTAGCAGGGCTAGGGGGTGGCCAGAGCATCATAGAGAGATGTGTCATAGCTCATTTGAAAGGGAATTAAATTTGTAAGTGCCCTTTTTAAGTGACCAAAAAGATTGGAGGGGAACTAGCCCCCCTCCCTACAGGCCCCTTCCCCCCAAAGTCATCCAATCAAAAGTTTAAGATAGCCATTTTGTTCAACATAGTTCAAAGGTCCAATATTTATGGTTTTAGTGATGATATGACCCTCCATAGTCCCTGGGGAAAGGGCTGTATGCTGTATTAGTATTAGACGTATTGATATCACGCGTATCGGCATGGGCGTATTGTTATTGGGCATTTTGGTATCGCCTGCATCTTAGACAAATTTTTAGTAGCTCATATAAAAGATATTGCTCATATACATCCTTCCTTCCTATAAATTCCACCATCAGCAAGTTCCAAATGACACTAAAAAACGGCATTTTGGGTGCCTTGTCTCAAGTGGAAAAGCTGGGGCTACTAGGCTACCAGAACTTTTTAGAGTGACATTTAATAGCTCATTTGAAAACTATTGCTCATATCTACGTGATTTTTATCAATTCTACCATCCGTTAGTGTGATATAGCACAAAAAACCGGGCTGTGATTTTGACAAAACCCTGGAGGTGGGGGGGGGGCAAAGGTGGACCAAACTTTCTCAGATCAGTGGAAATGTCACTGAGAAAAAATAAAAAAAAGCCTTATAGTACCATAAATGCAAAGAATTACTAAATAAAACTGGCTCTTTTATCTGAATTATACAGGCTTGTCTTAAGTTAGACACGGTTTTTGAAGAAGCTAAGTTTCAGCTGGGGGGGGGGCAAACTGGGGGCTGGAGGGTGCAGTTTACTGAACTTGATAGTGAAATATTTCGGATTTTGTGGAATGAAATAAATGTGACTCGGGTAGTATTTAAGTTTATGTTGCTTGGTGAAGGAAAAAAAATCTTGTGGTGTTCGTTAGTGTCTGACGGTTCCATCTGTATTACTTTTATTCAAGAATTTTTATTCATCCACAAGCAAGGACGGTTTTTAAGTATGTATCTTATAAGGCCCATCCGCCCTAGAGGAGGGAGTACAATACCGTCCCAACGAAAAGTTCAGTATAGTTTACACACGTTGTATCGAAAATCTTAGAAGTGTGTTCCACTTTCTATTAGCTTTCTCATTCAACAGGAATATATTTCAGTAATGTAGCCAGTGTTTCCACTTCTACTTATTTTGGTAGTAGAATACTTATTTTGGGACTATTCTACTTCTAAATATTAATCTACTTATCTACTTATTTTTTGGAGGCTTAAGTTTTCGTGCCGGCCAAGTATTTTGGTTTTGATTCCGTTGAATTATAATCCTATAATGTCTTATGAAATGGAAGGGTGCAATTGTTTTTAGCAGTGGCGTCTTTGTCGGGAGTGGAATCTTTTTCGAGAGCAATAAAAAGGAAATCCGAAAAATTATGAAATACCGTACCCAACTTTGATCCTGGTTGACCTATAAACAGCTAATTTATAATAATTGATCCCGGTTGACCTATAAACAGCTAATTTATAATAATTGATCCTGGTTGACCTGTAAACAGCTAATTTGTGGATATAAAGATAAGATTTATTCTTCATTAAATACACATACAATGATACATGTTATTATTCCCCCAAAGGCTCATTAGCCTGTAAAGAAGGGGGAAGACAAATGAGTTACTTACTCAGAGATGAAAAACAAAAGAAAATCTAAAATGATCACTCACTCTCAGACAGAAGAGCAAAAGGAGAAGAAAAAAAACCAGATAAAATAAAACTATAGGAAAAAATAGAATAAATAAACTAAATTAATTAAGTAGATTAAATAGACCAAAAAAAAAAATAATAATAAAAAAACAGGTAAAAATAACTTCTACGAAGCCAAAGAATTTTTTACAATTTTTTTAAATGAACCGAATGAGTGGCACCTTCGAGCCGATTCAGGCAACTTAATCCAAACAATATGACACGCCATTAAAGGATTAAAATCTGACCCTATGCAAGGAGTAAATGGAACTTGAACATGATTTGTCATATTGCGAAAATTATAATTATTTTGATCAGAAAGATAGCGGAACACTTAGGGGCCAGGGGAGGTCACCATGAAGCTGAGAAAAAGTAAAGCATGCACATGAAAGAATGTATAATGACTCAAGATCATGCAATGGGATAACTAATGAACAATTATTTTTCTGAATGAGGTGTCTAGCTTTATTATAAACCTTAGAAGGTGGTTTTAACAGTGAAAGAAAGTTTGAGATCCACACTATTGGACAGTAAGAAAAGTAAGATTGGATCGAGCAGTGAAAAAAGATTTTCAAAATTGATCCAGGAAAAGTATGTCTAAGTTTCCTTAAAATACCGGGACTCCTGCGTATCTTTATTTTAATAAAATCAATATGACGCTTGAAAAATAGGTTTTCATCAACAAGAATGCCCAAAAAATGAACATATCGATCGTTAGATCTATGAATTATCCCATTTGGCTGGTCAATTTCTGATAACTAGGAATAAACCTGAGAAACACGCGAAAAAATAAAAAAAACTGGACTTAGAAAAATTTAGGGTAAGATAATTAGCATCAAGCCACAAAATTACCCTCGCAAACAAAATTTTCAAATTTAATCGAAGCTCTGATTCGCAGTTTCCCGAAGTGCCAAGTGCGCTGTCATCAGCAAAACAAACAAGGACATCAGAAAAGGGTGAACTATAGTTGCCACTATGGGCAAGGGAAGGCTTAGGATGACAAAGTCTATAGCAATTCATAAGTTTCTGCTTTTTTACAACATAATGAAGATCATTTACATAAATCAAAAATAGCACAGGCCCTAAAACTGATCCCTGGAGAACGCCAAAATTCACTTGTGAGGGTGACCGGAAAAGTGGATCACAGAAATTAACCTATCCTTCAAATAAGACTGAAGCCAAGACAATACATTTCCCCTTATGCCAAAATGAGACATCTTCGATGGAAGAATTTCATGGGTTAAGGAATCAAAAGCCTTACGAGTATCCAGGATCATAGCAGCCGGAATCAATCCCGAATCTAACGCAGAATGAAAAAAATTCAAAAGGGTCATACAGGCATGTTCAGTGGAGTGCTTCATTCGGAAACCAAATTGAAAATCATGAAGAAAATTTTTAGATTTTAGGAAAGTTAGGAGACGAGAAAGCATAGCCTTTTCAAATATTTTTACTGAATACTGATAAAATTGAAATAGGTCGATAATTTACCGGATCATTTCTTGGTCCACCCTTATACAAAAAAATAATCCGAGCACGCTTGAGAGCATCCGGAAAAACTCCACATTCAAATGAAGGATTAACAAGTTTTGTTAGAGGCAAAACTATTGGAGGAAGAATAGATTTAGCTACCTTAGCAGGGATAGAGTCTGGCCCAGATGAGGACGAGTTATTCAAGCCATTAACAATTTTGTAATTTCACTTACTGTTACTGTGTCTTGAAACATAGAATTAGCAAAAGACGGCCCGAGATAAGACCTAAGTCTAGGTGAGGTCAAGACAAAGCAAATTAAGAAGAAAGACTCCTGCCAATATAAGCAAATAATGAGCTGAATGCTTCTTGGACATAAGGCTCACCCTCCACAGCCCTATCACCAATGACCAGACTCAAAGGTAAAGAACTAGACTAAGACTCAGGTTTAAGTACAGAATTGATTATCTTTCAAGTTTTACGAATATCATTGCCACAAGAAGCAAAATTAATTAGATAATAGAGAGATTTGGCTTTCCTACACAAGGAATTATATATATTCCGGTAGATCTTGAATTGACAAAGACGAATAGCACTTACTGAAAGTGTAGCGCATTTATAAGCTCTCCAGAGATTATTTTTCCTTCTCCAGCTTTTGAGAAGTCCGGATGTCATCCATAGGTTTAGAGGGACAATCCTTTTAGACCTATTATTAGAAGGTGGTACTTTACAGATGCTAAGAATAGACTCTTTTATGGTTCCATAAAAGGACTCAAAAAACAAGAAAAATCCTTATCATTATCAAGCAAGCTCCACGAATTTTCCGCTAATTTAGACCCAAGAAGAGATAACTCTTTCTCGCCAAACCTAATAGTATAGGAATCAAATACCTGAGCCCGGTTACTCTTCCCCTGTTTAAAGCTGAATCCAGAATATATTGGAAAATGATCAGAGATATCACTAACTAAAATTGAGTTTTCCTTCAAACTAACCGTAGAGAAGATATTGTCAATCAAAGAAGCTGTAACATTAGTTACACGCGTGAGGATAGATGTAGATGGTAGAGTTCCTGCGGCAAGCATGGTTGAAAGAAAATCAACTGAAGCCGAACACTTTGAATCCATCAAATTTATAGTAGTCACCCATTATGATTAACTGGCACGGGCGTTTCAGTATTATGTCAAGTATTTCCTCAAGATTCAGAAGAAACAACCGAACAGCACCACTAGGAGAACGATAAATCCCACTTTTGAAAAAAGAAGAAGCAGCAACCTTATAAGAAAATCGAAATATATTTTCTTGTGATTATTATCTCTTCTAATCAGCAGCTGTACTAAACCAATTCTGCTCAAGTCATCCTCAGGCCTATACTGTGGTGTTTATCCTCCCCATAGTATAGTGCAGACGGTTTGATATCATTCTATTTTCCCTTCTTTTTTTAGTTTTATTGTTGTGTTTAAAGCTTTTTCCATTAGAAAATGATTAGAAGTCCTCCAAAAAAAAAGTCCCCCCAGATCCCAAATCAAATTCCAGTGAAAGTGTCATAGTTAAAGATACTCATCCTGGCTGGTCAAGCACCCTATCTCAAAGTTTTAATGATAGCTCCAATTCGGAGAATAGGACAATGATAAGTGTAGGGGCTAATGTAACTATAAATGATGATAATGGGTTTCAAGAGGTCCTCTGTAGAAGTTCTCAAAAAACGAAAAAAATTTCCCCAATTAAAAGCATTTCCCCTCTTCCTGCCCAAGAGCATCCCTCCAAAAATTTAGGAATTTACCTTAAAATTACTCCCACTACCCCCTTTGAAATAAAAATGATCACTGCAATAAGAGTTGCAATTTTTAAATTGCTAAAATCAATGTTCTCTCTTAACATTAACCGTGATGGATCTCTGCTAATAGCTGTAGAAGATCAGAAATCAGTAGATACAATAATTAACCTTAAATCCCTTCTGAATAACCCAATTATTGCATCTAATTGGAACCCAAAACAATCACCAACAAAAATAGTAATTTATAATATTCCCCCAGAGATATCTAGTCAGGAGTTAAAAGAAGGCCTTTCAGATAGGGCTGGAAACACAATCCCAGTTGAGGATGTTACCCAACTTGGAAAACCCAACTCTAATGGCCTAAAAACTAGTAGATCCTTCTTATTCACACTGAAGGATAAAATTGATATCCCAGAAAAATTATTCCTATTTGGGCAAATCAAACCACACAAGGAATACAAACCTAAGCCTATTCAGTGTCAGAAGTGTTTCAAACTGGGACACACGACAAACAAATGCAATGAAATTCTAAAAGAGTGTAGTAATTGTAAATCTTTCCATCCTAAAGAGCTGACAACTTGCAACAACACTCAGCCTACATGCATCAATTGCAAAGGCCCACATGAATCTACAAATAAATCATTATGCCCTGCATACAAGAAAAGAGCTCTAACACTCCAAATATAAACAGAGAAGGCCATACCATACCTCTTTGCAGCAATGGAAGCAAATGCTGCCCAACAATACCAAATAAAGCCTGTAATGAAACCAACCAAAACCCCCAAGTCAAATGCCCCCAATGCATCAAGCACCCCATATAAAAAACCATCTTCTAAGCCCCCTAGCTTAAATCCCTATCAGAAGGAATCACCAAGCCAACAAGCCTCCTTTTCCAGTGAGATGAGGTCAGCCTGGCCCTCCCTCCCAAGAAGAAACAAACCAGAAACATTACCAGGAATCAATCTCTTAACCAACAAACAGGATGCACTACCAAAAATGCAATCCCCAAATATATGCTTATTCATTCTAAACTGTAATGCAGTTCAGGCCATGAACATACATCAACTACAGAAAACAAAAATTATTGCAGAATTGGCAAAAATCTACATCTCAGAGGATATGCTCATTCAAGCAAAAAAAGATCTTGCTTTACTCTTAACAAAGCTGAACATAGATACACAGTCATATGAAGAATAAATCAACAACACAACATTTATCAATACTCCAATGGAATGTAAGATCACTCACAGAAAATAAGCTAAATGAACTAATATGATTTATGAATAATAATTCAATTAATATTGCTTGCCTCCAGGAAACTCATTTAACCCAAAATCAACAAATTAACTCTCTGGGATATACTATCCTGAGAAAGGATAGATCTTCAGAGAGAAAAGGAGGTGGTGTAGCTTTATTAGTTAATAATAATATAATATTTTGTGGCATCAATTTTCCAGATTTTGAAAATGATGTTGATGTAATTGGTATAAGTGTTTGGCTGAATAATTTAAAAACCTACATAATAAGCTTTTATAACCCTAATGGCCAAACTACAGATGCCAAGGATTTCTTTAATTATATAAATAATTCTAATATGTTAAAAAATATCATTATTTGTGGTGATTTCAATGCCCACAGCCTTTTGTGGGGGAATAAACCAGCAAATAAAGCTGGTAAATTTATTGAGCATATGACTTCAAATAATAATGAATTAGTTGTTGCTACCCCTCCAAACCTGAATACTTATTTCAACCCCAAAAGTGGCAATTTCTCCACAATTGACCTACAAATTGTGTCTTTAAATTTTTTGAACAAAATTTACATAAATAAAATTGATAGTCTATGTACAGACCACTTTGCTATAGTTTGCTCCCTAAATGAACCTGCTGAAACTTTATCTCATACATCCAAATATATCAACACTAAAGCAAATTGGTCTATTTTCCAAAATAAGCTAAATGATGAAATTACAAGTTTCACCCAAAGTTCATGCATTTCTAACACAACAGTTGACACACATGCTGAAGCGTTGACATCTTTACTAATAAATATAGCTAATCATGCTATCCCCAGGACAACACCTAAGAAAACATTCCCTAAACAAATTCCTAAAGTATGGTGGACAAATGAGTGCCTAAATAAATGGAGGATAAAAAAGGCAGCTAGGACAGAATTCATAAAAAAACCAACACCTACTACATATTTAAAAAAATTACAAGCAGAATCTAATCTAAAAAGGACTATAATAGATGCTAAATATAAATACTGGAATAATTTTGCAAATAATCTCCAGAGAAACAAATGAGCCAATTATACATAAAGTCATAAGCCACATATGTGGGAAAAAGACCTCCCAACCCACTCCTGTATGAGCTTATACATAATAATACCCATTATGACAATGATAATGAAAAGGCTAACCTATTTGCAACTCTTTTTGTTAATAAGCTAACATCAAATAATCAGAGCAAACTGTCCACAATTCCTATGAACCATAGTTACCAACCACGCCCAGGATCTGAGTACATAACCAATCCATTTTCAATCCAGAAATTGAATAATGCAATACATCATATTAGGACCAAAACTAGCAGTAGCTATGACAATATACTCCCTACATGGATAAAGAATCTCACACCTTCATACAAACAAGAACTGCTAAATTGTTATAATCACGCTTGGGTATCTTCTAGGTTCCCCAATATATGTAAATGTTCGTCCCTCCTACAAATCCTAAAGAAAAATAAACCAAAAGATAACCCTGAGTCTTATAGGCCCATAATGATTACACCTGTGATGGGGAAAATAATGGAGAAAATGATTTATCACAGACTCCTCTGGTTTGTTGAGAAAAATAATATGATTCCACACACTCAAACTGGATTCCGGAAATACCACTTGTCAACAGATGCTTTCATTTTGCTAACAAATGCAATAAATGAATCTTTCTCAAAAAATAATATCCTAGTGGCAGCTTTCCTAGATTTTGAAGGAGCTTATGACAATGTGAACCACGAAATCCTTTTAAATAAACTTGCAAACCTTGGAGTACCTCCTAAGCTAGTATCCTTTATTAAATCCTTCATAGAAGTGCGAAGTTTCATTGTTTATGTAGGTTCAGCCTCTTCACCCCAAAAGACAATATCCAAAGGCCTACCTCAGGGAGCAGTCCTCAGTTGCCTCCTATTTGCCCTATATCTCTGGGACATGAACCTACCCCACACGAATCTACAATATGCTGATATCTGGTGCTATGGTCATCTGGCAACACCTTTCAGATAGCACAGTCAAATCTGCAAAAGTCACTTTTCCAGTTTGAAAAATTCTCTCAACATTCAGATTTACCCATTGCATCCACCAAGTCAAAAATAATCCAATTTCACAGGAAGCGAAACCATTTTAATGCAAAACTTACTCTAAATAAAACAACTATTCCAGAAGATAATAATATTAATTACCTAGGTCTCATGCTTGACCAAAAACTTAATTTCCACCTCCACATTTCAAACACAATAAAAAAATGTTATAGAAAAGCAAATATACTAAAAAGACTTCTTTCCACACCTTGGGGTTGTAAGGAGAAAACCTTACTCCAGTTTTATAAATCACATATAAGACCCCATATTGACTATGGGCTCATTGTCTATGGTGCATGTGCAAAGACCCAGATGCAAAAAATTGAAACAACACAAAATGATATAATACATCTCATATTTGGTCTTAGGAAACCCACAAGCACCAAGTTTCTGCTTATGGAGAGTGGATTAACAACAATAAGGGAGAGACGTAGCTTACTCTTGATAAAACATCTTACAAAAATTAAATCAAATAGCTCACACACATTACATAATTGGTTAAGAAATTCAGCCATGTATAGAGGTATTGCAGATGAGTATGCGAATACTCAAAAGAAGTTCCCTGTACCAGCAAAGTCTATTGCACCAACTTTCCCCCAATCCCCTCCATGGAATTGGTCATTTCCCATAATAAATACTGAATTTTCAAAATGGAATAAAGATTTAACCCCCATTGCTTTTGTCCAGAAAAAATTTGCAGAACTTAATACAATTACCTATAAAAATCACTTCCAAATATTTGTTGATGGGTCAAATGAAAGAGAAAGTCGCAAGTGGTGTTTTCCTTCCTCATCTGAAAATTGCAATGGGTGAGAGATTATTTAATAATTTATCTATAATGTCTACTGAGTTAAATGCCATAATCATGGCATTAGAACACCTTAAGCAAAACCAACCTTTGATTGCAAATTTAAATAATATTATCATCTATTTCGACTCTTTATCAAGCCTTGAGTTGCTGGCCTCAGCTCCTCAATATAAGTTGGACATTGACACTTATCATTGTCTCAGTATTATTGATAATCTTGCTTCAAGTGGCATAAAAACTTACTTTCAGTACATTCCTAGCCACTCTGGCATAAGTGGTAATCATCAGGTTGATGAAATAACAAAAAATGCTATAAATATTGACCAGCCAAGTGGGAGACCAATCCCAATTAGAGATATTTACCGATGGAGGCTATCAGATATTAATTTTAATAAGATTAATCCTATCCTTTCCCCCTTTCCTAATAAGTATCTGACTAAAATTTATCATAGAATTCGTTCTGGAACAAATGGACTAAATTTCCTTGCATTCTCATATAAGCTTTCTAATTCAAGTGGTTCAATTCCCCTGTCCCCTCTTTGCAGGCATTGTAATATGAATAATGAAACAATTGACCATTGCCTATTTGAATGTAATATGCTGACGTCTGCACAACATACCTTGCTTTGTAAACTGTTAAAATACTTCAAACACCACAAAATCCCACTATCAGCCAAGAGCCTAGCCAACTATACCTGCACACAGAGCATAGAAATCGACATCTATCATCTTATATTTGAACTCCTAGAGTCGAAAGATCTGCTGAAAGATATCTGAATATATCTAATAAATATGAGGCAATCAAGCCAGTAGCTCTGTAGCCCACAGAGTGAAGCAAAAGGAAAAGGGCTAAATAGTTATACTGAAAAGCCCGCCTGCTGTTAAATAGAAGAAGAAGATAAATATTGCCTATTATTAGATCAATACCGTTAGATCTAATTTCTATAAATTGTGACTCGAAAATACCTTCAAAATTCCTTGATAAGTCATCACGCAAACAATAATGCAAATTGCAAGATATATACATGGTAAGACCTCCATGGTAAGACATCTTGCAGTGGTTTATAGTTCCATTTTGTAACAATGGATATCCAATAGCATTTCATTGCCAGAATTCAAAAACGTCTCACATAAACCCACAAAATCAGACTATCCATCCGAAACAAAGATCAGTTTAAATGAAAGAATTTGTTTAATACCGTAAGGCCATCCATATATAACCCATGCATTATCCACCCAGTTCGCTAGTTTACTATTTACTATCAGCAGCTGAAGAGCCATTGAGACTATGGAGCCCTTAACCTCTTCATTAGTTGATGAAGCAATAGTAAAGAGTGAAGGAAGTCTGCAGGAAGCACTGAGGAGGTGACATGAAGGACGACTTTGAAGAGTGGACCTCGTCATTGCTGTTTCCTATGTCTTAGAGCCGGATGGCGATCTCTCTGATCTGAATTTGGAGGATCCTGAAAACGACAATGATCGTCTCTTTTGCGAATCAACTTAAGACGAGCACGATTGTAGTTGGGATGACAGCGACGATGAATACGATCTACCACTCAGTTGAAGAGCAAAGTCCCACCTAAAGTCTGCAAAATCCCTCCGCGATGAAGCCGAAGTAGACCTGGTTCCTAAATCTTCGGCTGAAAAGAGACGAATCTGGAAGAAAACTCCTGTGCCAGAGAATGATGTGGACTGGAAAGGGCAAGTTCCAAGTCCCGACTCGTCTCTGGTTACTCCAATCGCATTCTTCCAAAAGTTCTTCGACTCTGAAATTATAAGTATCCTTGTAGAAGAGACAAATCGGTATGCTCTGCAGGAGAAAGGCTTGGAGCTGAAATGTATTATCTAAGAAATAGAACAATTCCTTGGAATCCATTTGCTTATGGGAATCGTGAAACTTCCCCACATGTCTATGTACTGGGAAACGGCTACACGTTATTCTCCAGTGGCTAACACTATGGCACGCGACCGCTTCAAAAGAATAAGACAGTTTTTCCACGCAAATGTTAGTTTCAAAGCAATCAAAAACGGTAATTCGGGATACGACTCTCTCCTCAAGGTTCAACCATTGTACGATAGGCCTGAGAAGAATATGCGATAAGTTCTAAACGAAGAACGACAATCTGTGGATGAACAAATGGTCCCGTTCAAGGGCCGGTTTGGGTTTAAGCAGTACATCAAAGACAAGCCCCACAAGTGGGGAATAAAAGTATTTACAAGAGCCGGAGCCAGTGGAATAGCTAATGACTTTGAAATTTACAGTGGTAAAGGAACCACTGTAGGTTCAGACCTTGGTGTTGGTGCTGATGTGGTGCTCCGCCTATTCGAATATCTCCCGAAAACCAGAACTTCAAAGTGTTCTTTGATAATTTTTACAGCAGTTTTCATCTAGTAGAAAAGCTGCGGGAAATAGTAATCCAGTCAGTAGGCACAGTCCGAATAGACAGAATGCGGAAATTGAAACTTCCGCCCTTGGAAGCTGACGACGAGCTGAAAAGCTCCGGAAGAGGATTGTTTGATTGTCGGGTTGAGCAACATTCTGGAATAGTCGTGACGAAATGGTAAGACAATAAGCCGGTCCATCCTATTTCTTCATATGTTGGTCCGGACCCACTTGATCAATTCAAACCTTGGGACAAAAAGGGGAAGGCTCCAATCGATGTAGCCAGACCTCATGTCGTCAAAGAGTATAACAAGTTCATGGGTGGGGTGGACTTGAGCGACATGTTGATAGAGCTATATCGTACTAATATCAAGGGGAAGAAGTGGTACATGCGTCAAATCTATTACTTCCTTGAAGTCAGTGTAGCCAATGCTTGGCTACTGTACATGAGCAATCATCACTCTGACGCTGAGAAGCCCCTATCTCTTGTTCGCTTTCGTGCGGATATTGCTGACTGTCTGCTCAGAGGTGTAGTCATCCCTGGAACAAGGAAAGGTAGACCACCAAGCGAGTCTCCAGCTACCACCAGACCGCAGTGGCGGATCCAGGGCAGGCGCGAGGGGGCGCGCGCCCCCTTACGTAGTCCAAATCAGTGTAGTTTACTTAATTAACGCAAGTTTGCGTCAAATAAACTTGCTCCTAAAGCGAGTTTATCAGATCAAACCATTTTGCGCCTCCCTAATAAAATCCTGGATCCGCCCCTGCCAGACCGCAAAAGAAAACTAGGAGTGACAGAACCCCCCAGTTCCACTGTTCACTTTGACAACACGGCCCACTGGCCTGAGATGGTGGACGAAAGACAAAGATGCAAGTCCTGTGCAAAACACGCCCACACGTTTGTCAAATGCCCGAAGCGTAATGTGCACGTTTGTTAAACCAAATAAAAGAATTGTTTCAAAGCATACCACTCAAGTGTTTAAGTAGACTATTTCACTATTTAGCTGATGTGCCTTATAAGATCCATATTCAATGTGAAATGAATATTTGAAATGACCCCTAGGAAACTAGTAAAAAGCAAAACCGAATTTTTCTAATCACAGTTTCGTAATTCAGAGTAGAAAGGGGTCTTATACTCCCGTACCCACACCAAATATGGGCATAGAGTCCCTAGTCAATTTATTTGATGTTTTTCATGGATGGTTATGGATGATTTATGGTTTTTTTCAGTGAGAATGACAAAAACAGTATTTTTCTCACTTGAAAAACAGGAATTTTGTCACATTTATGGATGTTTTCTTGGACGGTTATGTGTGTTGGTTAATTTATTTGATGTTTTTCATGGATGGTTATGGATGATTTATGGTTTTTGTCAGTGAGAATGACAAAAACAGTATTTTTCTCACTTGAAAAACAGGAATTTTGTCACATTTATGGATGTTTTCTTGGATGGTTATGTGTGTGGGTCAATTTATTTGAGGTTTTTCATGGATGCTTATGTCTGTTTTTATGGTTTTTGTCAGTGAGAATTTGAATAACAGGAACTTTCTCACATTTGTCTGTTTTCTTGGATGGTTATGTGTGTTGGTCAATTTATTTGATGTTTTTCATGGATGTCAACAGCAGTTCATATCTGTTTTATGGCTTTTGTCAGTGAGAATGGAAAAACAGGAACTTTCTCACTTTAATGGATTATTGAGTCTAATGGGGGCAGGTCAATGACACTTCCTTCTTGTTGTTGCTCGAGGCAAATGTTATGATCCAGAAATAGTATTTCTTGTTGTTGCTCGACGCGAATGTTATGAGTTTCCAGGAAACAGTTAGATCAAGTGTTTCCTTCTCAGCCAATCAGCGAGTCGGATACATCCTCCTTCTCAGCCAATCAGAGAGCTGGTTACATATGGTTTTCCCCGTTACATAACAATTCACCCTTGAGATTTCGTATATAACGGGCATGCATTGTGATTAAATTATCAGAAAGTATTGTGACACAATTGAAACAACAATGAATGTTATTGATGAACTAGAATCCTTGGCAGCCACAATTAGCAATGTGAGTACATTTTTTATTTTCGAAATAAAATTATTTTCATCGGTCACCCTCTACTATATTTAGGTAAGTACCTCCTCCCCCCCCCTCACAAACCAAACCACCGTGCAATCTTTATACTCGATGGAAAACGTAAAATATATTCTTTTTACCCTCAAAACCTAACCCCACCCCATTGTTTTACAATCAAATTCTCGCAAATAGAATTAATTATCCTTTCGTTAAATTTCTTTTTTTATTTTCAAATAAAATTATTTTCCTTGGTCACCCTCCAGTATATTCAGGTAAATCCCCCCCCCATACAATACAAACATCACTCTACTATCTTTATAGTCGATGGAAAACGTAAATATATTCTTTTTACTCTCAAAACCTAACCCCCACCCGCGCTGTTTTACAGCCATAATTCTCGCAAATGGATATAATTTTAGTTTCTTTAAATTCATGTTTTTTATTTTAAAATAAAATTATTTTCATTGGTCAACCTCCATTATTTTCATATAAATCCCCCCCCCCATACAATACAAACATCACTATACAATCTTTATACTCGAGGGAAACCTTAAATATATTGTGTTTACCCACATCACCAAACCCCCCCCTTCAATGGTTTGCAATAAAATTCTTGCAACTTGACATAATAATATTTTAGTTAAATTTTATACTTTCTCTAATTTGATTTAAAGTATCTAATGAATTCTGTCAATTTTTAATGAAAATGCCGCTCTGTTTTGACACAATCTCCAGTGCGAGGTTAAAATTAGCTATCACCCCTTTTCCCTCTGTGTTTACGAACGAAGCGGCCAAAGTCAAAGAAACAATTCTTCTGTCAAAATTAAAACGCTATGATGCAATAATTAACCACAAACGTAATTCTATGTTTTGGAGAAGTTAAACAGGTTACTTTCAAACTAAAATCTAACAATATATTCAGGAAAGTGTGTAAAAGGGGGGGAGAGGGGGCAACACCTTAATTCTAACAGCTTCGTTGTAAGTCAATTCTTTAAAGGGGGGGGGGCAATGTCTCAATTCTACCGCCATCATTGTAAAATGAAAACAAACTGTGCAAGGCTAGAAACTATGATAGAGGATTGTATTATATTTCAGTAGTACTTTTTCTACATGTGGGTTAACAAACTCACTACCACGGTCCGTTTGATTTTTTTTTATAAGAATCTAATTCAAGAATGCTTTTTTTAGCCTGAGCAACTTCAATACCTCTCTTTATCCGCAATGGAATGGCATATACATAGCTACATAGACACTGATTGCAAGGAGAATACATTTGTAGGTTGTATTGTGACGGCTTTGAATATCATCTAGAGTTAAGAGATCGGCTTGCATTAAATACAATGGGACAAAGACTTTAGTTTTTCGATAATGGTTACCACAAACCCAACTATTTCGATGTAGAGTATAACTTGATTCATTTTGTAGATACTCTTGTGCATTTTTAGTGTCAAAATCAGTGACTTTGGACAGAGTGGCGGGGGAACTTAAACTTCCCGCTTCACCAATATTTTATAAACTTGTTTCAAAACTTCAACCATTTTGAACGCAAGCACGCAGTGTAATGTCTGCTAACCTTTTTCATACTAGTGGGTGATGAGTAGATAAGTCTTCGCTTTTGTCTAGCTACCACCGGTGACGTCATCAAATCAATATTTCTACTAGGTGTGATAGTATTTTCTAACATTGATTTAAAATCGTCACCTGTTTCTTCTTCTTGTTTTTTCAATGTTGTTGTTGATGAACTGTGTTCATTTAATTTCTTTAGAATTTGGTTATTGCTAATAAGATTTTTGGGGAAGTTTAATGTATTTAAAAAGTTGTTTAGATGGTTGTCGAATGATAAAAGTTCTTAACGATTTGTACCCATATCTTAAATTAAATCAAGTAGATCATAACTTTTCCCTTGACTTAGAATTCATTTCCCTTTACTATCAACTTGAATGTACTTGACCACTTTTCATGAGATATGTTAAGAGTCTTTTACTTTGTTCACGATATGAGTATGGCAGTAGATTTCCGACACTTAACACTATTGAATTCAAGTCCTCCCCCTTTAATTGTGCTATTGTTTCATCAGCAGCAGCAGTAGAATCTTGAAGATATGTTTCCTTTTTGTAATCAGCGACACTTTCATTTACTGGTCTTACATGATAGGGGTTATCTTTGTCCATATATCGAAGAGCATCTTGGGGTAAAAGCCCTTTTTTATCATCACCAATATTCTCATCATTAATGAATTTACTCAGATTGTCCTCAAGGAGTTCCATTGGTGAAAGAGCGATTTCTATTGGGGTTAATTTGTAGGGTTTAGCCATCAAGAGAAAACTGTTGACAAGTCCTGCAATTATTGAAAGTAAAAGTGTAAAAAGCTACCACCCGCTTGGAGAAGACCTTTCCTTTTAAAATCTTTTCCTTTCTTTTTGCAAGCCAAGGCAAGTACAACAGAACGATGTTGCTTTCCCTGTTTATTAAATACTTCTTGCCTTTGAACATTGCCCTCAGTTAAATTAAAAAGAAATTCAGATATTAGATTAATGAAATCATTGTCAATACCGTGTTTGAGTATAGCTTTCCTAAGTGATGGTTTTGAAGTGCTTACAATGAAAAATTAATGCCTACTCTTAAGTAGTTTTCTAAGTTCATGATGGCAACTAATAGCCTTTTTTACTGTTCACGGGAAGATGTACCGTAATTTCATTGTAAAAAATATCTGACTACACGTCAATCCTTGCGTGTATTTTGATTAAGATCCAATAGAACGTAGCCATAGGGTTTATTAGTTGCCTGATTGTACGCTCAAAGTAGAAATTTCGGAGCCTCAGGATATATTTATTTATTGAGAGTTATTAGAGAACTAGAATCACGAATAACTCTGTAGATGATATAGTAAATACAGTTCAAAGCAAGTGTTCTCATACATTTGCTCTAATGAAAGAGATTGTATAGAACTAGAGTAACGGAAATATGTTCATGATGTGAATGAACAGTAACCAATTGTAGCATTTCCTGAGACCATTGTCAATGGATTCACCTAAAACGTCAAGAATCAGCCAAGTGTTTGGTTCAATAATGTTGAAAACATCAAACCCCCGTATGAATTTTACCTGCTCAGATGTAGCAATAGCTTTTATTTTGTCTTATGAGTCTTGCCAAACACTGTAGCAATATTAGATTTTTTTTGGCTTTTCCATAAACATTTTACCACAATTTTTAATTATTTTAGTTAAGAGTTTTGTTTTGCCCGACATTGATGGACCACACAGAAACGATCTGAATGGTGTTTTAAATTGATACACATTACCGTTGGCTTCAACAGCTGACCTACAACTAACTGTACACTATAGTTGTCTAATGAATAAATAATTTCCCTACTACTACTCCGTTCAAGAACAACAACAACAACAAAACCAATAAAGAATCATATTTTCTTTTATTTTTAACATAAAACAACATTTTACAATTAAGCATTAGAAAAAAACCCTTTTTATTTAACAATAAATACAATACACTTAATCAACTTAATATCACATTTTTTTCATTTAATTTACAAAAAAAGTATTTTATACAACACACTCACATTTAATCAACAACAAAAAACAACAACAACAACATTTATTTTTATTTGCAATACACCTAGAAATGGGATCATCGCACCCACCCACCCCCCGGGGCCGGCGTTTGCCGCGGCCAAAGGTCGGGACGGAAGCGGAAGGCGCAATATTTGAATTATGAAAAACATTGAAATAACTCTACCTTGCACACACATTATCAAATTTTGATGAACAAAAAAAATCTATCCCCACCACCACCCACTAGTATTCTGAAAAAATGAATTTTAGTTAATTTATCCAGACCGAGTTGTTTTCTGTACACTATATATTCAACTCAATCTTTAAAAAAGGTAGTATCCATGTGGAAGTACCTTCACACCATCCTCAAGTACATAAACTTTATCTGATATGGCTGACATGGCATTTTTCTTGACTCTAAGTGTGTAGTTTTTAAATTGTAAAGAGCGAATCGCCATGACTTTCGCTCTTGGGATTAAACTACTTTCTACACAGTTTCTATAAACACTCTTGTTGAAATGATTTTTTACAAAGTGTGTAGACACCCCCTTGCAGACTTGTTTGATATACTTATTGTGCGTTTTCACACAGTACACCTTCGGACCAGGAAACACACCATTGGATATCAAGACGCTCCCCATGTCTGATTTTAACATCAATAACTGATTTTTGGCCTGGCGTTTCACTAACTCCGGATAAATGGACTCATCCCAATTGGTGAAATCCATTCGAGAGCTAATGTACTCTCCATTTTCCAAATCATTCAGTAAATTCCCAGTTTTAACTTTTAACAGGAGTGAATCAGTGTCTCCATACACACTTCAACTTGTCCCTCCACCGGCCATTGCACCTTGCACACATTGTATTATGACAACATGAGTCTCATCGAGATTTCTGTTATTGAGCTACCACCAGCTATATTTTTGTTTAAAATTATGTTTCTTTTCTTTCTGTGCAGGAGAACCATATTAGAGTCTATGATTGAGAACGATGTGAACTTCGGGTTAGCAATGATTCGAGCACATTGTTGGGGATTGGTTACAACGTCACATCAACTCCCATTTCGTATGCTTTCGCACATTTTACCAGAAGCTGAGTTTAAAATGAGTTTGTAATTTCTTTTTCAACCTTCGTTTTCGCCTGTGAATGTTTACTGACAAAAGTGTCAAGAAACGTTTTCATATATGGCTTTTGGTCAAATTGGAGGGCTCTATGTATCTGTGACCCTGAAACCATTGGCTACCATCCACCGCAATAGCACATGATGAACAACGGTTTCCAGTTTTGGATTAAGGTAATTCTCTTTCGGATTGCTTTGAAGGTGCCCAGTGCATACCCCCATCTTCTACCAAAGATAAATTGTATGGACTCAAAGAGTCCTTAACTACCGGTCTATTTATGCACGTGAAAACAAAATCTTTTACCGAGTCATCGATTTCCATTGGTATTTCTTTGTCAATTTCAACCTTGTGGTCTATTCTCCTCAACGGTAGCGATTTTTGGGGAAATTTGAAGCACAATGATTGTTAAGCCATTTGTAATTACCACACGGCAAACAGTAGTGAGACATTACCGACGGATAAAAGGATTCATATCCTAAAAACTGCACCAGACTTTTCATCGGCGTGCTGTCCAGTAGAGTCAGTTTTCAAGATACGGTCTCCTTGGAAAACATACCGCCCCCTTATTAATCTCTCTGCAAATAGGTGCTGATCCACCTCGGTGATCAGACCTATTTCTTCTTTGCTGATTTTTATAATTAAATCCATCACCAGATGAGGAGTGGAAAAATAATAGCCCAAATCCAACCCAAATTCCTCATAGATTTTATCCGTACTCTTACACACAATGTCCAAAAGAGTCAATATATCACTAGCCAAGTACATCTTAAAGTATTCCCATCCATTTTCACATCCTCCCTTTGGCCAGACTCTCTTGGCAAATTCATAGTCGGCAGTGGCGATTTGACTATCGGTAAGGGAATTTTAAAATACATCGATAGGCGGTAATGACACCTCATCTAGCCTCGAGGAGGAGTTGTAGTAATCATATGCGTATATGCCCTTACGCGTTAATAAATCATACATTTCATTATCTGGGAAGTGCTGTTTGAGGAGGGGGAAACTGTTAAAATTGTCGCTTTTCTGTACCTGAATCAATTGGGTAAGGGACTTGGGGAAAAAACTAAAGGAGTCTAAAAACGGGTTTTATTCAGGGAAGTATGACCATTATCTACTGTTTTCCACTTGAGTTCTAATAGCAGCAACTTCTCAGATGATTTGGGCATGATATTATAGGAAAAACAACCATCTACCAATGCGTTATCTACAACTCAACCCTTCGCCATGAGTGTAAGCGAACTTCATGAGTGTAAGCATCTGAAAATGAACTTCAGACTGTAATTGAAATTGTGTATAAAAACAGGTACGAAACATTGCTGACTAACGTTTATATTAAATGACTGATGGACAACCCCCCGAAAGTTACTCCCTCCCTATGAAATTTCCTGCCATAAATGATCATGATCGATTACCTTCCTCTTATCCCCGTTCCCCGAACCATTATCAAATTCCCTCTTACAAACCCAACATATTTTCTGATTTTTAATGGCCAATCTGTCATCTGGTGATAGAATCATTGGATAATGTGTATGGCGCAACCGGGAAATTGCCCCATTTGCTGTTATATTAAGTTTAGTCAAGGTTGTGTGCATAACATCCTCTCCATACAACGACTCAACTACATCTAACACTTGCATGGTATTACTAGAGTGCACATCTAACAATTGCATGGTATTACTTTGAGCGTGAGCGTAAGAGGCTCCAATGACTTCATGTATCTTAACACGATTTGCATGTGATGAATTGTAATTGTCTATGAGTTTGGCTTCGCAGTCCAAAGCGATCTTATTACTCTGTAAGAGCGAATTCTGGAAATTTCTAAAACCCAAGATCGCCCTGTCACCGCTAACCGTTTCCACAGACTGGTACCCGTGACCTTTACAGTATCTCTTGTGATACTTTAGCCTTAAATCATTACGAAATCTGGACAGACATGTTGGAGAATAGTAGCATACACCACCCTCTTTTTTACCTTCGCATAAAACCCTAATGTTATATGTAACCGGATTAAAATGTCCAATTGCAGCAGGCTCTGTAGGAGGCGTGTATAGAAGTCAGACCCAATGCTTCACTGATTCAATCAACGGAGCCCTCACTGGAAATATTACCCACTTTTGATTACTGCGCTCACTCTCCTCATTCTGTTTCATACTGTAACACCCTTACACCAATCTTTGAATGTGCATTAGCCCGCTCAAAAATATCTATCCCCTTTAGTGTTACGGGATATTGACCATTTTAAGACTTGAAATCTACTTTAGGAAACTTTGACCCATCCCAATTAGCTGCCAATTTGTCCAACTTTGTCTTAGAAGCATTCTTCAATAGTGGTCGGAACGCCGCGATCAAAAATGCATACTTGAAACACTGTAGCCTAATATCGAACCAGATTCGTTGTACACCTTGACACTCCTCTAAATCTGAATATTTTAAAACTATAGCCCTCTCCCCATGCCCACCTCTTAAAGTAATTGTTTTTAATTTGCAAATATTAACATTTAAATTCTCTATAAACAAAATGACCGACCCACTATCCCCCGCATTATAATTATCCAGTTTAGCTACTATACTCTTGACCCATTCCAAAAATACATCTTCATAATTTTCCAAATGCAGACGAACTAGTAGCATCTCAGTACGTAAAAACATCGAATATACCTCGCCCTCATTTTCATTTAAATAAAATAATTTTAGTACTATTGACGCTTTTAAACTGCCTCTTCCTCCCCACTTCTGCATCTGTTGTTCAAGAAGGGCTCGAATCTTGTTCAATTAGGAATGTTTAATAGTCTAGGAATCTGTTATAATATCCCCCGACATAAAAGAATTAAATATGTCCATTAAAACGGCAGTGTAAACATTGATATTGTGCAAGGTAGAGTTTGATAAATAAAATTCTGGTATTGTAATTTTTTGTAGTGGTGAGGTTTCAAAACCACCACCACTCTGTTCATCTTCAACCTCAATAAAAGGGATGGGCGTGGTGTAAAATCCCAAACCCACAGAGCATAACTTCCAATTTGTCGGGACTAAGTCGATCAGCTATTTCCAATTTATTTTGAACTTCAATTATGCACGGCTGAGCTGGTGTGGTGTCCATTAAAACAGTGGGGGGAGGGTTTTCAATTAACTCTCAGGAAAAGCTTCCAAAATTATACATGTATTTGGGGAAAGCTGATCGGACCACCCAAAATCGTCTTTTGACACACCTTGACTTTCATGTGTATCGGCGTGGTTAAAACTACCAAGTGAACCTGTTTCAATTATACTTTGGGGAATATCTGTATCCCCTAAATATTTATTTATAAAGTTATTTTCCCATTATGGGCCTCATCCGTTTTCATGTCACAGGTTAAGTCGTTCAGGCTATCTATATCCGCAAAGTATTCTTTCAAAAACCCCCTTTGCCATTCTAACTCATTATCAACTATGGACCATCTTGAAAATCCATTTGCGGTGTTAACATCGGTGAAGCTCAATGAAAATCTCTGATCCTTGAGTTGATGGTGGAGGCGATAATTCACTGATGTTAATCCATAATAATAAAATTAATTTTCCATGTGAATTATGCACTGTTTTATAAAGACAAAAATAGATAATTAATCTGTTCTATTCTCATTTATGCAAAATGGAAGATTTTTTGTGCCCCCTTCACCCCTCATTTTCTACAATTATCCCATGACTTAATACACACAATTAGTTGATTTTAAATTATTAAGACTAAAAGAAGATTCAATAAAATACAACAGAAAATGTAACAACGATTAACTACCGCCTGAGTTGATGCTTATTTACCATTCATAGTCTATAATAATAGAATCTAATTTCCTTCTGAAATATCTTTTCTGTTTATATAGTCAAAAAATTGATTATTAGCGATTTTTATTTATTCATAATAAAATAGATAAAAGATTTTTTCTTGGCCCATTCCCTTCCCCCACAACTATCCTTTTTCTATATTTAGCCATTTCATCCCCCAAAACTAGTTGACAAATTTACTTACATTTATGGCAAGAGATCCATCTTCGTTGGAGTGGGTTATGTGAGATGTATCAATAGCTCTCTTGTGGGATTTGGCCTGGCTCGGCCTTTCACTTGGAGGTGCATATTTAATTATGGATTTTCTGCACTTATTCTTTGAAGCAATCAAGTTGAGATTTTCCTCGGGAGGGGGGATTCACCCGTTCAAATATGATACACAGTACCAGGCTAGTGTTGTCAGAGCAAATAACTGTTATCAGAAATATTTATTTTGGTTCAAAAATTCCCTAATCTTAAGCATCCTTTCCAAGCACTGAATCTCGAGCCCTAAACCGGCTTTGACTACTAAATTTACAGCCGTAGAGCTGAAATAAACTTATTAACTGGTTGACGAAATCCTACTCTCGCCAATTGGAAGGAGGGTATTTGCCTCTGTCCCAGTTTCCCTCATTATTTTAAAAAATACCTTCCCTTTGGGCATTTTTAAATAGAATTTATTTTGTTGCCCCACTCCATCCCAGATGACTTAATACACAACTAGATGGCTTTAAATTATTATGACAAAGAAGAAGATTCGCTGAATGATATATCAGAAAATGTAACAACGATTAACTAACCCCCTGACTTGACGCTAATTTACCATTCTTAATATGCAATAGTAGAATCTATGTGCAAGATAAAATGGAAGAAGGTTTATTCCGGATATGAAGTGTCGCCCCCTCCTCAATACCATGCTCTTTACGATATAAAGGTGTTTGCACTTTCAAAACAATTCTTGTGTTTTACAATTTTCAATAAATATTCTAGCAGACAATTTCTTCGCCATAAATAGATCGATTAGGACCACTATACCTGCAAAAGGTATTCTAATGAGACCGTATGATAAGTCCCTACAACGCGAGTCAATCATTAAGAAGAAGAATTAGCATGTGTGATAGTTAACCTTTGTTATTCCAGTATCTGATATAAGCATATTTATAAATATGTTTAATATAGGCCAGTAAAGACTTAATGGTAACACAAAATGGATTCTTTTTATTCTAACATAAAAATGTACTCACGTGCGTTCTTTGAATTCTCCATCTAAGTATCAGAGGAAATAATCTATTTTACTCGTTGAATGACTTATTGAAACTGTTGACACTGTATTTTATACCCAAAAAATTTGAATATATTAACTTGTAGCCGAAACGGGTTTTTAGAAAAGCTAGGATATTCAGGTCACCGTGTATGGTGTGGCGTCCAAGGCCGTATCCAGGGGGCTACCCGGTTTGAACCCCCCCCCCCCCCGAAATTTTTGACCGAGTCGAAAATAAGTCGAAAATTAGTAAAACCTAGGTAAAAATCAGTATAATTAGTCGAAAACTGAGTCAAAAATTAGTAACCCCCCCCCCCCGAAAAGGTCAAAAATTAGTAAACCCCCCCCAGCCGAAAAAAATCCTGGATCCGCCCTTGGTAGCGTCAGTATTTATTGAGGCATAAACCTGTCCGGATTGGCTGTTGACCCAGAAACGGGTGTAGTTGGGCCAGAAACACGTGTCTTTGACCCCAGAAAGCTGTCTGACAGGTTTTGTGTAATTCGTGGTGCCTAATAGCACACTACTCCTGCAGACGGTGGAATTTATACAAACGACGTACATATGAGAAATAACTTTTGAATGAGCTATTAAGCATCTCTCTATGATCTTCTAGTAACCCGCTGGGCCGGGAAAAAGAAGAAGAAAAAGAACGTTTTAATATTGTCCAACTTTTAGTTACTATAGGCTGTGGTTCGATCTTTACTAGGTTGCAGCTAATGCTTCAACCATCAGAAAAAGTTCATTGCAAATTCTCCCCAGAAACTAGTTATCATTGAAATCTAATAGATAGTAGAATATTTTAAAACCTAGTAAATATAAGCAATAGCTTTTAATTGAGGAATTAAACATCTATCTACGATGGTGTGGTAGCCTGTTAATGTTTCAGTTGCTTACTGATGAGCAGACGATTTATGAAACTTACTAAGAGGGCTGGAAGAAGGAGTGTACGGGAGGGGTTCTTGTAAACCTCCAGTTAAGGGTTCTGGAACATAACTATTACAATAGTATCTATTTTGTACTTTGGAGCTTTTCCACTTTAGGAGTGGCACCAAAAGTGTTATTTTCAGTGCTATATTGCACTTATAAATGGTAAAATTGATATAAAAAAAAACTCGTATATATGAGTAGAAAGGCCCTAATAACTCGTGACCCCACACCATATATGGGCATAGACTTTCACGAGAACACTGCGTGCTGCCATCTACAAAATAAGTCTAACACTGACAGTACATAATTTATGCATGTTTTTATGGTTTTTGTCACTGAGAATAAAAAAAACAGGATTTTTCTCACTTTATGTATTTTCATGGTTTATTAATGTCTAATGGGGTCAAGATCGATTTATTTGTTGTTGTTGTTTGACCAAGTGTAATGACTCCTGGGGTGAAGTTTGCACATGCGCATTGACGGTGGGAAGAGATGTATTGATCTAGGACTCGAGGGGGAAGTGAATTTCCGAGAACTTGATTTACATAATCGAAGGGGGAATGTTTTGATCCAGGACTCGACTAGGACAAGTACAAACAGTACATAATTTATGCATGTTTTTATGGTTTTTGTCACTGAGAATAAAAAAACAGGATTTTTCTCACTTTGATGTATTTTCATGGTTTATTAATGTCTAATGGGGTCAAGGTCGATTTATTTGTTGTTGTTTCGCCAAGTGTAATGACACGAGGGGTGATTTACATAATCATTGTGGAATCTATTGATCTAGGGGAAGGGAATTTCCGAGAACTTCATTTACATAATCGGTGGGGAGAATGTTTTGATCCGTCACGGGAAACAGGATCACGTTTCTCCTTCTAAGCCAATCAGAGAGTCGGTTACATATCAATCTAAACCAATCAGAGAGTTGCTTACAAATGGTATCCCATTACATCACAAATTCGTCCTTGAGATCTGGTATATAATGGACATGCGTTGTGATTAAATATTCAGAAAGTTCCAAGACACAATGGATAGAGCAATGGAATATATTGATGAGCTAGAAGCCTTGGCTACAGCGATTTACAATATGAGTTCTGTTTAGTAAATTTTCATGTAAAATCATTTTACATAGTAGCCCCTCCAGTAAATTCAGGGTATACCCCCTCCCACAATACAAACTCCACTATATATTGTTTATACTCGCTAGAAAGCTTAAAATATGTTCTTTTTTACCACGTAAACCTCCCCCTTCACACCCCTCTCAGTTTATGACTTTAATTCTTCCATTGGAAAAAATTCTGTTTTTGATAAATTTATTCTTTCTGTAAGCCTATCTAAAAGTGACAGTCAACTTTCTGTCAATCCCTTAGCTATTAAGCCGCTAACTTGACAAACATTTCCGCAAGGATTTAATTAGCTGATAATTACTGTCATCCCTTTAAAGTACATCCACCCTCTCAATCCTTACGTTAACGGTTTAACCAAAGGGTTTCAGAGATAAAAAGGATACTTTTTCACATCGAATTAAAACAGTTTCAAGCAAAAAGAGATTGCAATAATTAAGCTAGGGGTACGCAACCTTTATGGAAGAGTGAAACGAGTTATTTCCAAAACTATTTGCTAACAATATTTTTTTAGGACATTATGTAAAAAGGGGGGAGGGGCAATGCCTCAATTCTAACACCATCATTGTAAAATGAAAACAAGTTATTTCTTCGCGTGAAGAGTAAGAGGGCAGGATTTCTAAGAAAAAGAATACATAGCTTTATTATGTGTAAATTGAATACCATTTACGTCTAAGATCGTAAATTTTAAGCCTATAAGCTGCTGGGTTAACAATCATTTATCCATTTTAAAACCTATAGACTGGAACAATTAAAAAAAATTCTAAATGGTAGATATAGAAACATTGATTTCTATCCTAAGGCTACAAAGTAGTAATTGTCAACTTTTATTTTTCTCACAAGTTGTGCAATATAAACGTATGATTTCCATGCACAGTATATTTCTTGTGAAATTTTACTTTTTGCTTTGTTGAAAGGGGGGGGACTTCTTTGCGATAAATGCTTTCTAGACAAAATTATGGTTAGGGGGTACTAATTTTTCTTCTGTGAAAAAGGGGAAAATTATTTCAATACTAAATTTTTTCTTCTTTTTAAGGACATTTATGAAGAATGTGCACCTCCACCTGAAAAGAGAGCAAGGGAGGGTGATGCAGCCCCATCAGTGCCAGCCCCTATGCAGTCTGGGCAAAAGCCAAAAAGAGAATGGGCCATAAGGATGGTGAACCCAGTTGTCTCATCGGTGCAAGCCCTTGACATCGCTGGCTCGACTGCACAAGTCCTTACCGTCACTGGCCCGTCCACCCTCCATCATGCGTTACCTGGGCCTTCGAGAGCTGCCCCACCTACACAAAGTCAGGTGGTGACCCTCCAGCATGCTTCGCCAGGGCCTTCAGGCACTCAACTGCAGCTGGGATATAAAAATGTGAGCATTTTTACCTAACTTATAGAAATATCTAAACGAACCCATTTTTCATCACTGTAAAAGTGTGTGTCAGATATATTAAAAATGTTATTTTCTCTATAATCCCACACCCCATTGTTTTAAACTTCTCTACTACCCCCTCCGTCAAAGATATCTAAATATAATGTAATTTGTTTTTCATTTCAAGTAAACCGCTCTTTTTTTCTAATCTTTTCTATTTTATCTGCCTACTGTAGGCATCTTCGATATTTTTCAACCTCATAATAATATTTTTAACTAATTTCTAGTTTACTGATAGAACTAGATTCTTTTTATCTCCAAATGCTATTTTCACTAGAATATTATATTTTTAAGGGACCTTCCAACAATCGATTAAGTTCATCAGTCAGTCAAAGCATGTCAGAGATATTAAAAAAAATTGTCCCCCATTTTTAGATCAGGTCAATAATGGTATACATTCAGTCTGCTGAATTCCCATAGTGAAGCCAAAAAAAGGCACTATATCCCGGACATAATTTCCTCATAGTAAAATCTTTGCGTTATAAACTGTATGGCCGGAAAGAGTTGGCCTCTCAATTAAAGACCGCGGTTTTTTCAAAGCAGATATAGAGTATTAATATGAATTATTTTTTGAGGAGTTGTTTGAACAAAATCAAAACCTTCCATGTCATCTTTTAGATTGTATTAAGTTGGAACTTTCAGAATATATATAGAGTAGAGAACTAAATGCTACTGCTAAGCACGTTTTTAAATAATAATCCAATTTTTTTTAAATAGGGGCGATTTAGACACTTTGAAAATAAGCTATTTTTCTTTTATAGGTTGTTCTGGTTCGGTATGCTCTGACCCCCTCACCAACTGAAGAAAGAAGTACTGAACTCATCGAAAGGGCAATGGAATTTCATGCAATTTATGAAAATGAATCGCCAACTATCAACGAATTGCATGGTATTGTTAATTCACTTGAAATACCGTTTAATACTAATGATTTTTTAACTGATTATTTTAATTTTGATTATAGCGCAGTTGAGCAGGGGGACTAACATTTGCTGAGCCCATACACCTTATAGCCATTAGAGGATTTTACCCGGGACTTATCAGGGAACCCTCTAGTTACCGATAACATACGTCCACTTCAAACAAAAGAAGTGGCATTCCATAGCCCCATTATTGAAAAATGCGGGTGAGGGGGTGGTGATAATATACAAGAGGAGGAGGGGTTCCCTGAGTTTCAACTCTCAAATACAATTTTAAATACAATAGTTGTCTACACTGCAACTTTTGGAGACTCATTTAATTCGCTTTTGTGTGGTAATTTTGTGCTGTAGAAATTGTTCATCAATATGTAGATAGAATTTGTGCACTGCTAGAGAACCAAATTCAGTTGTGGGGAGGGGGTAAGGGTTCAATTAAGGTTTCTATTGTTTTAAAGGTGGTTTATTTAAATGAGGGGAAAAGTGAGGTTTATCATCATTATGTACATACCGAGATACAAGTGGTCTATCCAAATTTAGAGAATTTTGTGGGTGTTTTTTCCGAGTGGATAGGCCATATTATTACGCATCTCGAGAATTATAACGAAAATGGGAGCGGATCTGTAGTTCTTTATGTTGAAAATTTAAGTTTTAATATTTTTAAATTTAAAAAAGATTTTATTTTAAGAGGTGGGCATGGGGGAGGGAGGGCAATTGAATGAAAATATCATTCTGATCTATAAGGATGTAAAGGTGTCCAGCGAATCTGTTTTGAAACAGCTCAAAAATGTTTCAAGTACGCTAGCCTCTACCACGTGACGCTACCAAGACGAATTTAGACGATTGGGCTGTACATGGGAAGGAGGGGTCCAATTTTCCCATTGTAGATTTAACTTGTTTAGAGGGGAAATACCCAGTGACGCTCAGGTCTATCGATATTTTTGAAAAGGCCAACGCCCATTTAAATATCGGCGTTACTGTGGCTCAATATGAAACTGAATTTGAAGATGGGGTTTGTTCTAAAAAGAAGGGGGTGGTGTTCCCAGTAAGAGCTCCGTCAATTGAATTGGTGAAACACTGGGTTTGGCTGTTGTATACACCACCTAGTGAACCCAATTCAATTGGTCATTTTAACCCTATTACAGACATTAGTAGAGTTCTGGGGGAGGGTAAAAAAGGGCGGGGGGTATGTTTCTACTGTCCAACCTGCCTGTCTCGATTTCGTAGCGATTTCAAACTACGGGATCATATGAAACATTGTAGACGGCATGGCTACCAGTCAGTGGAAACAGTTTCAGGGGATAGGGCCATTTTACGTCTTAAAAATTTTCCAAACACCCTCCTCCAGAGCAATAAAATCTCGTTGGATTGTGAAGCGAAGCTAGTGGAAGTGAACGATCTTCGATTTCCAAACAAAATCAAAGAACATCAAGCTATTGCAGTCTCCTACTCCCACGCGCAAAGAGACAGTTCTAACACTATGCAGTTGTTAGAAATAAATGAAACATTGGATGAGGGAGAGTGTATGGTCAAGGTATTGACTAAATTAATTGGCATCGCTAATGGTGCTATTTCTCGTTTGAGAAATACGCATTACCCAATGGTGCTGTCTGCAGAGGATCGTCTCGCGATTAAAAATCAAAAAATATGTTGGGTTTGTAAGGGGGAGTTTGAAGAGGGCGATAAGGGTAAAGGGAAAAGAGGGGGAAGGGGAAAGTCAGAGACCACAATCACTTGTGGCAGGAAATATCCTCTGGAGGTAGTGATATTAGAGGGGTAGCGCATCAATCGTGTAACTTAAACGTTAGCCATCAGTTTTCTATTCCAGTTTTTATTCATAATTGAAATTATGATTTAAAATTTATTTTACGGGCATTGGCACGTATGCAAAGGGAGGGAGGGGGAGTAGATAGTCCATGGGTAAATAATTCATTTACCTATAACATCATTCTCAAATCGGCCGAGAAGTTGGTGCTTCTGGAGCTGAAATGGCAGGTAGTAAATAATGGGCATACGTGTTGGAATAAAGTCAGGTTTTTAGATTCTTTTAGTTTTTTCCCAATGCATTGAGTCAATTGATTCAAGTGCAGAAAAGCGACAAATTTGATAGTTTTCCTTTGCTTAAACAGCACTTTCCAAACAGTGAAATGTATGACCTATTGACCTGTAAAGGTGTATATGCATACGACTATTACTCTTCTGGCGCTCGCTTAAGCGAGGTGAAACTACCTCCAATTGAAGCTTTCTATAATTCACTCACCAACAGTGAATGCACAGCCGAGGAATATGAGTTTGCCAAGAAGGTGTGGTCTAAGGGGAATTGTAAAAATGGGTGGGATTATTGTAAAATTTACTTGGCCAGTGACGTTTTAACTCTGTTATACACAGTCTGCAAGAACACAGACCAAATCTATTCAGAGTTTGGACTAGATATAGGCTATTATTTATCCACGCCGCATTTGGTGATGGACTTGATTTTAAAAATTAGTAGGGAGGAAATAGGCTTAATAACTGATGTGGACCAACACCTTTTTGTAGAAAGATCAATAAGGGATGGGTATGTTCTTCATGGGGATTGTGTCTTGACAACTGATGCATGCAGACGAAACAGCAACACCTGTGGAAAGTCAAATGCCGTGTTCTTGGATACGAGCTAATTTCATCCCTCGTAAATATTTCACTAGACTTTCCCGTGTGGAAACTATAAATCGCTTAAGAATCCTCTCGAGTTCCCCGACATTAACACCGTCGAGGACAATGGGCCACAAGGATGGTTCTTTGAAATTGACGGGCACATTCCATTGGCGCTTCATGATTCAGTCAGAGATTTTGTTTTTCCCTGTATCAATCGACCAGGGACTCACTGAGCCCCTACAATCGATCATTGGTTGAGGATATGGGGATGCACTGGACCCCCTCTAAGCAAAAACTGATTGCAGATCTGGACCCTAAAGAGAATATCGTTGTTCATCATGTGCTTTTGCACTGGAGGGTGAACAATGGTTTCAA
Source organism: Artemia sp. Qi Xiang Cuo (assembly GCF_049724085.1). Taxonomy (NCBI): domain Eukaryota; kingdom Metazoa; phylum Arthropoda; class Branchiopoda; order Anostraca; family Artemiidae; genus Artemia; species Artemia sp. Qi Xiang Cuo. Next base: position 40,981,743 of record NC_142807.1, on the reverse strand, counting down.
GATCACCAAAATACATAGGGTCCTGTAATTCTGTCAGAAACCCTACTGAAAGACGTTTATCGACACTTTTGTTGATAAACGCTCTCGGGCAAACAGTAAAGTAGAGAAGGAAATGTACAAACCCATTCTAAATTCAGCGTTTGGCAAAATGTGTGAAAGCGTACGGAACAGATCTCGTTGCGACTTCGTTACTGACCCTCAAGAGTGTGCACGGATTATTGCTGACCCCAATTTTACAAAGTTCACGAGCATAGTGGCTGGCATAATTCTTCTACACAGGAAAAGGAGAAATGTGGTACTGAACAAGAATATAGCAGGAGGTAGTTCAGTACTTGAAATTTCCAAAAAGCTCATGTTGTCATTTTTTTTCAGTTATTGGGAGATTTAGAAAATGGGGAACACATCAGCTCGCGGATGGATTTAACCAACTGGAATCCGTCCCTCTACCCCGAGTTGGTGAAACGTCAAGCCCCCAACCAACTACTAATGTTAAAGTCAGAGACGGGGAGTGATTTAATATCCAAGGGGGTGTTCCCGGGTCCTAAACTTTATTGCGTGGAAACTCATAATAGGAATGTAAAGCAGGCGTGTTAAGGGGTGCCTACACATTTTGTAAAGAGCAATTTCAACATTAGCGTGTACAGAGACTGTTTAGAAAGTAGCCTAGTGCCGAGAACACAAGTTCTTGCAATTCGCTCTGTACAGTATAAAAATTATACTGTAAGAGTGGAAAAGAAATCAATGCCATGTATATCTGACAAAGTCTATGTGCTCGAGAATGGTGTAAGTGTACTACCCCATGGCCGCTACCGTATTTCAGACCGGGTTGAATGCATAGACTATCGCAATCAACTTGGTCTTGATAAATTAACCTGAGTTTGACTCTAACCCTACCTCAACCCTAACCTTTCATAAATTAACTAACCCAACCTAACCTAAATCTTTCGTGAATTAACCTCACCTTGCCTAACCTGTTGCAGCAGTGACGACAACTATTGTATATTGTTTCGATCCCGGGGGGCGGGGGATGGGGGATCCCGCCCGTGGCCGGCTTTCGGCCCCGCGGGCTCCCGGAGGGTGGGGGTCCCGCCCGCGACTGGCCTTCGGCCCCGCGGTCCCGGGAGGTGGGGGGTCCCGCGCGCGGCCGGCTTTTAGCCCCGCGGCTCCCCGGAGGGTGGAGGGTCCCTTTAAATTTATAATGTTCAACTGTGCTATTTTAAGTTCATGTTCTTGTCCGTGTTTTTTTTTCAAGTGTTGTTGTACAAAAAGTGTGCTAATGTACAAATAGTGATGCTGAACAAAAAAAAAGTGTTTTTGACAATAAGTGTTGTACATAAAGTGTTATTGTTCTTGATGAACAAAAAGTGTTTTGATAATAAATGTTGTTCATGTTTGAACAGAAGTATTTTTTTTATGCTCTTCATGTTTGAACAGAAGTGTAATTTTTTTCATGTTAATAATGTTTGAACAAATAGAGTTTTGTTCTTGTTGAACAGGTGTTTTTTTATTTTGTTCATGTTTGAACAAATAGTGTTTTCATGTCGAATAAATGACCATGAAATATTGTTTTTTTGTTTTTGTTAACGTACTAGATAGATCTATGGGAAAGTTATTACTACTACTTATTCATTGGACAAGTATAATTTACAGTTAGTTGTAGTCCGACTGTTGTCAGCAGCAACATGTATCAATTTAAAACACCATTCAGATCGTTTCTGTGTGGTCCATCTATGTCGGGAAAAACGACACTTTTAGCTAAAATAATTCAAAATTGTACTAAAATGTTTTTGGAAAAACCAAAGAAAATTTATTATTGCTATAGTATTTGGCAGGAGTCCTATGATCAAATAAAGGCCATTGCCACACCCATACCAATACAATTCATACGGGGACTTGATGTTTTCAATAGTATTGAACCAAACTCGTGGCTGATTATTGATGATTTGGCTGAATCCATTGAACAGTTCTCACAGGAAATGCAACAGCTGTTCACTGTTCGCTCTCACCATGAACAGATTTCCATAACCCTAGTTCTACACAATCTGTTTCATCAGAGCAAATGTATGCGAACCCTTGCTTTGAATTGCACCATCTATATTATCTATCGAGTTGTTCGTGGTTCTTGCTCACTAATAACTCTCAATAAGCAAATAAATCCAGGCGCCCCTAAATTTCTGCTGTCAGCGTACACTCAGGCGACAAATAAGCCCTACGGCTACATTTTGCTAGTTCTTAATCAGAGCACACCCGAGGATCTACGTGTAGTCCCTGACATTTTCGACAAAGAAATTACAGTATATCTTCCGGTGAACAGTAGAAAAGGCTGTTAGTTGCCATTATGACACTGAAGAAACTACACGAACAACGGCATTTATTTTCCGTTCTAAGCACTTCAAAACCCCCACTAAGGAAGGCTATACTCAAACATTGTGTTGACAATGATTTCATTAATCTAATATCGGAACTTTGTTTAAATTTAACTGAGGGCAATGTACACTTGCCAGAAGGTGTTAGACAACATACAAAGCAACATCGTTCCACTGTACGCGCCTTGGCTTGCAAATACAAGGGGAAAATTTTTTAAAGAAAACGTCTTCTTCAAGCGGGCGGTAGATTTTTTACACTTTACTGCCAATAATTGCAGGACTTGTAAACAGTTTTCTCTAGAGAATGGCTAAACCCTATAAATTGACGTCATTTTGACGTCGAACTTGTCCTCTCGCACGTCGAACATTTTGAAGACAATCTAAGCAAATTCATTAATGATGAGAATATTGCTGATGACAAAAACTACATTTACTTCAAGATGCTTTGCGACGTATGGACAAACATAAACTTTATCGTGAGTGACCCCCCATTTTCACCGCCACTTATCCCTATAAACAGGAAACATCTCCTCAAGATTCTGCAGCAGCAGTGCAATCAAAAGAGAATGAATTGAATTCAATTGTATCGAAAATTGGAAACCTATTGCCAGTGACCTATCGAGAACAGAGTAAAAGAGTATTATCATATCTCATCTTGGAAACTTATGGTGATGAACATCAAGTTCAAGTCGACAGCACAGAGATACGAAGTATAATTCAGGAAAAACTTTATAATCTAGTTGAATCAATTCGTTATATGGTGGTAAGTTGCAAAGGACATTTATCTTTTATCAATCATCTATATATCTTTTTAAGAGCTCCAAACTTCCCCAAAAGCCTCACTGGTAATTCGCCAATTCTAAAGAAACCATGAGAATACGGTCCTTCAACAACGCCAACACCATTTAAAGAAGAAGAAGACTAAATATTTGAAAACACTAGCAGCAGCAGCAGCAATGATTTTATAACACCTGTGGCTGCTAGTCAAAACCGAAGACTGATTGATTCACCCTCCAGTGTGCAAAAGGGGAGTGGACATTACACTACGTGTTTGCGTTCAAAATGGATGAAGTTCTGAAAAACGTCTATGAAAATAATGGTGAAGTGGGAAGTTTAAGTTCCCCCAAAACGCTTTCTAAAGTTGCCTCTGGCAGCACATTAAAAAAAGCAAAAGAGTATCTACAGAATGAACCGAGTTACACACTGCATCGGAATCGCAGGCTTCGTGGCAAACAATATGCAAAATAGCTATCACGAAAATGTAATTGAATAACTTTGGGGGGAGGGGGGACTAGTTGTCCTTCAATCTTTTTGGTCACTTAGAAAGGGAACTAGCAAATTTAATTTCCGTTCAAATGAGCTATTATACATCTCTCTATGATGTTCTGGTCGCTCCCTAGCCCTGCTAGAGAAAAAAAAGGGGGGAGAGACAGATCAGTGCTACCCATGCAAAAAAGTCATTTTCCTTGCTGTTTAAGGAGGGGGGTTGTAATTTCCCAAAAAGAAGTTTTGGACAGTGCTAATTCCAATCGTAGACTTTTCATTTTGATCTAACGCTATTTCCGAGGGATTTCAGACTATAAATTTCTTTTCGCAATAAGCTTTTACTTTTAAGGCAATCCGAAATAATAGTTACCATTCCTGAATCAGTGTGAGATGGCATTTTTTTTCACTAGGCAATTTTTTTCAAAACGCGTTTCTTAACTTTTAATTACTACACAAACTAGGTCTATTTCAAGAGATTTTTCTCCCAGGAAAATCTTCTGGTCTGCAGATATGCCGAGGACTGTATTTGTAATTTTGCTTTGATATTTGATCTCTGGCTACTTTTCACCTTTTATTTTACGCACAATGTAAGTAAGGTATTTTTTTCACTGTCATATTAATTTATGTTGAGATTGCTTATTTTCATAATTGTCATCAAAAATTACTATTTTGTTGAATTTTTAGAAGCTAACCATTCTTTCCCTGGTATTTTGTACCTTTTATTTAAAACAGGAAATTACTTAAAGAGAAGACTGGGGTAAACTTGAAAAGACCCCCCTCCTTTGCTTGTAGTTGTTTCTGTAAAAAATATTTATTTAATTGAAATCGGTTAGAAGAAGCTAACAAAGGACTAAAGAGGGTCACCATATCATCACCAAAACCAAAGATATTTGAAATTTGAACTATGTTGAGCAAAATAGCTATCACAAAACTGTAATTGAATAACTTTGGTGGGGAGGGGCCTGTAGGGAGGGGGGACTAGTTACCCTCCAATCTTTTTGGTCACTTAAAAAGGGAACTAGCAAATTTAATTTCCGTTTAAATGAACTATTATACATCTCTCTATGATGTTCTGGTCGCTCCCTAGCCTTGCTAGAGAAAAAAAAACAAACAACGGGAGACAGATCAGTGCGACCTATGCAAAAAAGTCATTTTCCTTGCTATTTAGGTAGGGGGTTCTAATTTCCCACAAAGAAGTTTTTGACAGTGCTGATTCCAATGGTAGACTCTTCATTTTGATCTAACGCTATTTCCGAGGGATTTCAGACTTTATAAATTTCTTTTCGCAATAAACTTTTACTTTTAAGACAAACCGAAATAATAGCTACCATTCCTTAGTCAGTGTCAGCTTGCAATTTTTTTTCACTAGGCAGTTTTTTTTTTCAAAACGCGTTTCTTAACTTTTGGTTACTATACAAACTAGGTCTATTTCTAGAGATTTTTCTCCCAGGAAAATCTTCTCGTCTGCAGATATGCCGAGGACTGTATTTGTAATTTTGCTTTGATATTTGATCTCTGGCTACTTTTCATCTTTTATTTTACACACAATGTAGGTAAGGTATTTTTTTTTTCACTGTCATATTAATTTTTATTGAGATTGCTTATTTTTGTAATTGTCATCAAAAATTAATATCTTGTTGAATTTTTAGAAGCTAACCATTTTTCCCTGGTATTTTGTATTTTTTATTTAAAACAGGAAATTACTTAAATAGAAGAGTGGGGTAAATTTGAAAAGATACCCCTCCTCTGCTTGTAGTTGTTTCTGTAAAAAGTATTTATTTAACGGAAATTGGTTAGAAGCAGCTAACAAAGTTTATGACTTTCAAGCCATGATGGACAAGAAAAGTTTCAATAAAATGCTTTAACTTGACTTATATAAATTAACTTGACTTATATTTTTTTTTATTTATGTTTCTAATCCTGGATTGAGTATAATTTATTTTATTTGTTTGTGCTCAAGAATAAAATCGTTACATTCAGAAAAGACTTGACTCCACAGGGCAGCCCAATAGACCTTCAAAAGAAAACATTGGGAAAGGTCTGCTATTCAGCTTGAAGAGATTAGTAGATTAGTCTTTCTAATCTACTCTAGATTAGTAGTCCTACTTTCTAGATTAGTAGTCCTTTTTGGAAAGATTAAAAATAGTTCATGCTTCGCCCGTGTTATGAAAAAAACTTTTTTAAATTTCTTCCAATGTTGCTCTGGTGTCCAGAACTAGATTACAATTACTGTTATGATTTTATATAGTGTTTGTCAAGGAGTATTCATATATTAGCTACAAAGTGATTGCTCTGTTAGCTTTCTTTTTTATCTCCTGTTTGCATTAAAACTTTTTCATCAAAGTCATAAACTCCAAAATCATGTAAAGTAAATAATTTCATGTAATGTAAATCATGTAAAGTAATGTAAATAATGTAAGTGTAAATAATTTCCAAAATCAAATTTGCTGTGGTTTGTCCATCAGACCCAACACTGCAATCCAGAGTTTAAAAAATTCTACAATGAAGTTGTGATTTTAAAAACAAATGTTTTAATAAGACCCTCTGATTCCTTTGATTCAACTTATTTTACTGGCCAATGTGTCTTCAAAAGTTGAAAAGCATTGTTCCACAAATCTTCAATTAGATACCAGGAAAATCAACGTGGATTTCGGAAATGTAAAATATTCATTATTTTTAGCATTCCTGTGTCTGAAACTTATGTTGTTTACACATGAAATGTATGTGTTATATGGAATAAAAATTTCATTGTAAAGAATTTGTTAGATTTTTTCATTTGTCAGTTCATAAAGTACCTCTTTTTTTCATAGGTTACAATGGGGCGTCATAGATCAAGATCAAGGTAAGCTGCTTTTTTCACTTTCTTACAAAGAAAACCTAAAGCAGTGAGAAAGGGCCTTTTTTTGCATTCTATAAGATTGTCTTAAGACCTGGCTATTGTGTAAAGTTTTAATTAAAACTTTTTTTTTTTTGTAAAAGAAACTATTTTTATTTTGAGCAATGTGTATGTACCATAATAACCAAGATCACTCAAAATAATATATGAGTAGGTCAAAATGTAATATATGCTGGTATTTATTTCTGAAAGTCTCAACAATTTTTCATTTATTGATGCTATAAAAGAGAAAATATATTTTGTCTTCATTAAGGTGCAAATTATGTTCTGATCTTTAGAAGGTACACAGGGGTAAGCCCTACTCCTCGCTGTGGTAATTTCTACTCGTTTTAGGTTAATTTGTCTATTTAGTGTATTTTCTGTTTGTTTTGGGTTTCATTTATTTATTGATGGTGATTTATACTCGTTTGAAATATTATCAAAAATATAAAATACTATTGAAATATACGCTGCAAGTACTATTTGACTTTATTTCCACTCGTCTTTGGTTTAATGTAGCTCTTTACTTTTTCTTTTAAAAACTTGTTTTATGGGAAAAGGGTTTTTTTTAATTAAATTTTATTCAGTTTTTCAGTCTTTTTTATTGGTTAAGCAAAGAATATATTTATTATTAGTTAGAGTCCAAATTGGCTGAAGTCGTAAATATTCTTGATGGTAGTTAACCACAGTTGCAATAAGTCAGAATCTCAGTCGCAAGCGGTAACAAGTAGTTGTAGTAGCAGTTACGAAAGATCATAATCATAGGTGCAAACAGTTGCAGTTGCGAATATAAGTAGTAGCAGAAGAAGTAGTAGATTGAAGTAGGCCTCAGCGTTGCAATTTAATGCCCTCAGCTATTCCAGAGATATTGTAAATACTCCATTTTAACAACCTGTATGAGTACAGTGTGTATCGATTTAGTTCAACATCCGCCCCAACACATTTGGTTCTCTGATGCAAGGAGCAATCTTGTTTTTTTATGGAATAGAGGCTGGAATGACTTTAATGGTTTTGCAAGTCTTCCTCTCACACAGTCTCTTAGTGTAGTGGTTCTGTTCAGTCATAGAATGATCTCTGTGCAACATAATTTGCACTTTACTGAAAGAATATAAATGTTTTTACTTTTATAACTTTAATAAATCAAATAATATTAACATTTTGATTACTTAATATCAGTATATGTATATTCTGACAATGCACATTCATTTGTATATATTTTCTTTAGTAAAGTGCAAATTATGCCCTGGTCTTGGGAAGACATAGGGGTTTTGAGCCCAACCCATGGTAATTTCTGTTCGTTTTGGGTTTCATTTATTTATCGATGCTGATTTGTGGTAGTTTCACGCTTGGTAGATTATTTGATTTTATTTTGCTCATTTTTGGTTTAATGGAGTTGAAAAAAAATGGAGTTCTTTACTTTTCTTTGAAAAACTTATTTTTTGGAAAAAACATTTTTAATTAATTTCTGTTCGTTTTATATTGACATAGTCTTTTCAGGGAAAAAGAAAATAATACTTTAAATATTTTTTTTTTAAACTTTATAGTTTGGCCTGCTATTTGTATGCTGGAGAAAAATTTTCAGCAATTTTTAACAACATACACCCTTTTAAAAATCTGGACGGAAATAGTAGTGTTTAAACTAGTTTCATACCTCCTCTAGTTGACCTGAAATAGAAAAACTTGATACCATTCGCAAAAAAATCTGTTTACTTTCTTTGATAGCTTGGATACACTTCCGCTATTTTGATCATTTCGTTTTTAAACATAATGGACAAATGGGAGGGCGGGCGTGGGAGGGCGATTAGCCCTTTGAATTTTCAATCGAATGAGCCTCGTTCGAAGTTCTTACGACAACCCCTTCGATACGAAGTGCCCTGGTCTAAATAAAAGAAAAAAAATCACTTCCGACTATTAAAAAGGGCACTAGGCCTTTCAATTTCCAATCGAATGAGCCCTTTTTGAGTTTCTACAACAACGCTTTCTATAAACACCTTATATGCCCCCAGGGCATAACTGACAACCTTTGCCTTGAGAGCTGGGGGAGGGGGTTGTCATCCTCAAAGACCTAATTTCCATAATTTTCAACTAAGTTAAGCAAAATGGCTATCTCAAAATTTTAATTGGATGTGTTTGGGGAAATGGTGGGCGTGAGAGGGGCGTTAGTTGCTCTCCACTTATTTTTAAATATTAAGAAAGGCACTAGCCCTCTCAATTTCCAATCGAATGAGCCCTTTTGAAGTTTCTACGACAACGGTTTCAATAAAAACCTTATATGCCCCCAGGGTATAACTTACAACCCTTGCCCTGAGGGTTGGGGGGTGTCATCCTCAAAGACTTAATTTCCAGAACTTTCTACTACGTTGAACAAAATGGCTATCTGAAAATTTTGACTGGATGTGTTTGGGGGAATGGTGCGCGTGAAGGGGGGGGGGTTATTTACCCTCCAATAACTTTCGACTATTAAATAGAGCACTAGCCCTCTCAATTTCCAATTGAATGAGCTCCTTTTGAAGTTTTTACGACAACGCTATCTATAAAAACCTTATATGCTCCCAGGTCGCAACTTACAATCTTTGCCCTTGGGGCTCTGGGGGGTTTGTCATCCACAAAGGCCTAATTTCCAGAACTTTCAACTGCGTTGAACAAAATGGCTATCTCAAAATTTTGATTGTACGTGTTTGGGGAAATAGTGGACGTGAGAGGGGGATTAGTTGCCCTCCAATCACTTCCGATTATTAAAAAGGGCACTAGCCATTTCAATTTCCAATCGAATAAGCCCTTTTTGAAGTTTTTACGACAATGCTTTCCATAAAAACCTTATATGCCCCCAGGGCATAACTTACAGCCCTTGGCCTGAGGGCTGTGGGGGGGGGGGTTCTCATCCCTAAGACCTAATTTCCAGAAATTTCAATTACGTTGAACAAAATGGCTATCTCAAAATTTTTATTGGATGTGTTTGGAGCAATGGTGGGCGTAAAAGGGGGGGGGGTTTGTTGCCCTCCAATCACTTTCGACTATTAAAAAGGGCACTAGCCCTTCGATTTACCAATCGAATGAGCCCTTTTTCAAGTTTCTACGACAAAGATTTCAATAAAAACCATATATGCCCACAGGGCATAACCTATAACACTTGCCAGGAAGAGTGTGGGCGGAGCATCCTTCTCAAAGGTATAATTTCCAGAACTTTCAACTACGTTGAACAAAATGTTGGGAGTGGAAGAGGTGTTATTTGCCTTCCAATCACTTTCGACTATTAAAAAGGGCACTAGCCATTTCAATTTCCAATCGATTGAGCCCTTTTTGAAGTTTCTACGACAACGCTTTCTATAAAAAACCCTATATGCCCCTAGGGCATAACTTACAACCCTTGCCCTGAGGGTTGTGGGAGGGTTGGCATCCTCAAAGACTTAATCTCCGGAACTTTATACTACGTTGAACAAATGGTTATCTCAAAATTCTGATTAGATGTCTTTGGGGAAAAGGTGGGTGTGAGAGGGGGGTTAGTTGCCCTCCAATCACTTTTACAATTAAGAAGGTCACTAGCCCTTTTAAGTTCCAATCGAACGAGCCTTTTTTGAAGTTTCTACGACAACGCTTTCTGAAAAAACCTTATATGCCCCCAGGGCATAACTTACAACCTTTTGCCTGAGGGCTGTTGGGGAGTGTCCTCCTCAAAAACATAATTTCTATCTGTAAATCAACTACACTGAACAAAATGGCTATCTCGAAATTTTGTTTGGGTGTGTTTCGGGAAATGGTGGGCGTGGAAGGGGTGTTAGTTGCCTTCCGATCACTTTCGACAATTAATAAGGGCACAAGCCACTCCAATCTCCAATTGAATTAACCCTTTTTGAAGTATCTACGACAACTTCTTCGATACAAACTGCCCTGGTCTAAAGGAAAAAATCATAAGTAATACATTGTGCCAACGTCGTTCTTATATGCCCCCAGGGCATAACTTAAAACCCTTGCCCTGAGAGCTGTGGGGGAGTTTCCTCCTTAAAAACCTAATGTCTATCTGGAAATAAATTACCCTGAACAAAATGGCTATCTCAAAATTTTGATTGGATGTGTTTGTGGAAATGGTGGTCATGGATGGGGGGTTAATTGCCTTCCAATCACTTTTGACTGTTAAAAAGGGCACTAGCTATTTAAATTTCCAGTTAAATCAGCTCTTTTTGAATTTTCTACGACAACGCTTTCTATAAAAAAACCTTATGTGCCCCTAGGGCATAACTTACAGCCCTTGCCATGAGGGCTGTGGAGGGGTTGGCGTCCTCAAAGACCTAATTTCCGGAATTTTCAACTACGTTGGACAAATGGCTCTCTCAAAATTCTGATTGGATGTGTTTGGGGAAAAGGTGGGCGTGAGAGGGGGGTTAGTTGCCCTCCAATCACATTGACTGTTAAAAAGGGCACTAGCCCTTTTAATTTCCAATCGAATGAGCCTTTTTGAAGTTTCTACGACAACGCTTTCTATAAAAACCTTATATGCCCCCAGGGCATAACTTACAGCCCTTTGCCTGAGGGCTGTGGGGGAGTGTCCTCCTCAAAAACATAATTTCTATCTGGAAATCAACTGCGCTGAACAAAATGGCTATCTCAAAATTTTTATTGGATGTGTTTCCTGAAATGGTAGGCGTGGAAGGGGTGTTAGCTGCCTTCTGATCACTTTGACTATTAAAAAGGGCACAAGCCACTCCAATTTCCAATTGAATGTGCCCTTTTCGAAGTATCTACGACAACTTCTTTGACACAAAGTGCCCTGGTGTAAAGAGAAAAATAATAAATAATATATTGTGCCAATATCGTTCTTATATCCCCCAGGGCATAACTTAAAACCCTTGCCCTGAGAGCTGTGTAGGACTGTCCTCCTCAAAAACATAATTTCTATCTGGAAATCAACTACGCTGAACAAAATGGCTATCTCAAAATTTTGATTGAATGTGCTTGGGGAAATGGTGGACATGGATGGGGTGTTAGTTTCCTTCAAATCAATTTCGCCTATTAAAAAGGGCACAAACCATTATAATTCTCAATCGAATGAGCTCTTTTTAAAGTCTATACAACAACTCCTTTGATAAGAAGTGTCCTGCTCTAAAGGAAAAAATAATAAATAATACACTGTGCCAATATCGTTCTTATATGCCCCCAGGGCATAACTTAAAACCCTTGACCTGAGAGCTGTGGAGGAGTGTCCTCCTCAAAAACAAATTGCTATCTGGAAATAAAATATGCTGAACAAAATGGCTATCTCAAAATTTTGATTGGATGTGTTTGTGGAAATGGTGGGTGTGGAAGGGTTGCTTGTTGCCTTCCGACCACTTTCGACTATTAAAAAGGGCACAAGCCACTCCAATTTCCAATTGAATGAGTTCTTTTTGACGTTTCTACGACAACTTCTTCGATACAAAGTGCCCTGGTGTAAAGGAAAAAAATAATAAATAATACATTGTGCCAACATCGTTCTTATATCCCCCAGGGCATAACTTAAAACCCTTGCCCTCAGAGCTGTGGAGGAGTGTCCTCCTCAAAAACACAATTTCTAGCTGGAAATAAACTACGCTGAACAAAATGGCTATCTCAAAATGTTGATAGGATGTTTTTGTGAAAATGGTGGGCGTGGAAGGGGTGTTAGTTCCCTTCCAATCACTTTCGACTATCTAAAAGGGCACTAGCCGTTCCAATTTCCAATCGAATGAACCCTTTTCCAAGTATCTACGACAACTTTTTCGATACGAAGTTCCCAGGTATGGAAGAAGAAGAAAATAAATAATACATTGTGCCCACATCGTTCTTTACTTAGGCAGCACTATTGCGCTGCCTATGAAAGAATTATTAATAAAGCTTATAAAGCCTCATGGGAAGTCTATGTGCAGGTATAAAAAAGTTCCAAAGCTGCCAGTAGCAGAATTCGACAGAAATCTGAAATCTGCCAACAAATTTCAAAATTTGCCAATAAATTTCATTAGGCGATGAAAACTGCCAAATAGCATTGCTACGTTGCTACCCCACCTTTTACACGGCGATCTATGTGTGATTTTTAATAATTTGAGATTCTGGAGGTTGTCGCCCCTTCTCAGTCGATTCGGACTGCCCGATGATTTTTTTTTTTATTGCTGTTTTTTTTTTTTTTTTACTTCATTTTAATATAATCTGTAGAGTTTCGATCGTTGTGGAAACTTGCTTGAAAGTCTGGGATAAGTTTATTCAATTCCAAAAACCACTATGGCCTTTTTTGCACCGGTTTTTTCAATGTTTTTCCAAAGGTCAGTAACAGCCTGTAAGACATTGCCAATTCTAGAGGTCTATTAGTTTTCTAACAAGTATAGTAATAGATTTTGTCCAGGCTTCTGAGAAGGAATTTTCTTTCCTTGTAGTGTTAAAGATATGTAAAAATGCGGTTAGGTATTTGTGTCCTGCTTCTTCTAGCCATTTGGGAGGGATTTTATCGAGTCCCGGGGAGGAATCAATGTTTACGTTATTCGACAGATTTCCAGTTCACTTTCTGTAGAAGATGATGTCAGATTGTTGTTTTGCTTTGTCTTATCACGCAGCATGCAAACTTTAGGGTATTAGCCAGTTGTTGGTCTTGGTGGCTTTTCAAAAGCTCTGGCTGATTCTTCTGATTTTTTTATTATCTATTACATAGGCACCATCCATTCTCAAATTTGGTTTACTTTCCTCTGCGTAAAATCTCTCTTACGTGACAACAAGAGTTGCTAGTTAATTACTGCCCTATATTTAATTTTAAAGATTATGAGATTTACGTAGTTTTATTGGACGGTGAAATATTAACAGTCTTAAGTATTTTGTTTTCTTCACCTTTTTTTTTACAATGAAAGTCAAATTCTGGGAAATTAGGGATCTTACATTTTCTGACTGACAAGTATAATATTATAAAAAGTGAATTTTCAGCTTGATTCCAAAAGTTTTTAAATTAATAAAGTTAAAGGGTACTTATCAAAAGTTAAAAGTCTGGGAAAATTGCGTAGTGTTGGAAAAAAGGGGGGGAATACCCCCTAAAGCTGGAATGACTTTGGTAAAGTAGAACAATCAAATATCAGAGAAGTCTACAGCAGAGGTTTTAAGCCCTTATTAAAAAAATGTGAAATTCGTATTTCTTCCAAGAAGGATTTTCAGGTTTTTGTGGGTTTTTTTTATTTTTTTTATTTGCAGTATTGTCTAAAAATTAAACTTGAGGATTGATAATGGGAACTGGGATAGTATAAGCCTTCCTTGCATTCAAGGTTTATGCTCCTGTGGATACATTATGTAACAAGTCTACAGCTGTAAGTAAGGACTTAATAGTTTCAGATATATCTATTTTCACACCCAGGATTACGGTTTTACTTAAAAATCTTCAGAGGGAATTGTCTAATTTGTTTTGAAAAATAGGAAATTTTTCTGATTTTGCATGTTTCTGGCGTATTGTCAGCTTATTTTTCAATTTAAAAAAGAGTCCAAAGCAAGCTTCAAAAACGCAGTGTGGTAGATGGATAAATCTGGACCTCAGCTATCAAATGATAGCAAATTGTTGTCTTACATTGAAACACTAAAACCGTAGAAAAATTGCATATTAAAAACTTGTAGAAGGAACATGAATATTAAGACAATCATTAACAAAATGGGCAATGGTAGCGAACTTTAAGTAGTAAGCGACTCTTGGGAATAGATTCTAAAACACTAAAATCTGACTGCAATGTAAATTTCAATGAGGTTTAATTTTTATGCTAACTCAAGAAGTGTAAATCATAAATTTGAATAAGCTTTTGCATAATTTTAGAATGCTGGGTTAAAAACAAAAATAAATGCTCAATAGTTATGTAAATTAGACAATGAAACTCAACAAGTTCGATAGTTCTAAAGCTACTATCTACAAAAATATGGAATATCGTATTTTTCCCAAGGTAAATGATCAAGGATGGGTGTTCGTTTTTTTAGTATCACGGATGTGTGTTCCCGGCACAGTTTATAGAATTAGCAGTAAGATCATTCCCTATCTCACCCATTATAAAAACCCGGACCGAGTTGCGAGTGCTCCAGAGAACGTTTTTGCAGATATAAACATAAGCGGCATCAGATCTTTTAACGGGTAGACAAGTCAGATTTCTCTTGGACGCGAAACTTGGCTTCAACGTTGGAACACTAATTTTGAAGAAACTAATTTTAAATTAATTTAATCCAATACATACATGAAAATCGGTAATTAGTAGTGCAATGTTATCATTAGATGTATTTAGGAATTAAAAATAGGTTTCGAAGTCTCAAGTTGGTTTCAAAGGCATTTTGAAAAAGTTTCTGCCAAAATACGTGTTCCAGGGTAATTGGACCGCTGATGGCAGATCAAATGAGAGGAGCTGTTTGTACGCACCGATATAAAGATATATATATATATATATATATATATATATATATATATATATATATATATATATATATATATATATATATATACACTACGAAAACTTTACGAAAAAGAAAGTTTTTTTAAAGAAAAGTAAAGGCCATATTAAACTTAAGATCAGTAGAAATAAAATTTTCTGAAAGTTCCCTACGAATTTTACGAAAAACACATCTTAACAGACGTTTGGTCTTTTCTTGGATAGGGCTATTATGGCAACTTTTATCACAGCAACCAATAATTAGAACCCAAGTCCTGAAATTGGTCTCAATCAGGAACCCTTATCTAAATTCACAAATTGCAAAGATTTTCAAACAGAGGTGTTTATTGTTTAAAGTTCAGGAAAGGTCTGCCCATCTCATTCGAAAACATTGATTGAAAACGAAAGTAGTCTTATCTAGAAAATAAATATCGTAGAAAATAAACATCGCGACGTGAAAAAAAAATGATAAACCATCCAGTGGTAGATCCAGAGGGGGGGGCGAGGGGTGCCCCCCTATAGTAGTCTAAAGTAGCGTAATTTACCTAATTTACGCAAGTTTGCATTAATTAAACTTGCTCCTAACGTAAGTTTGTCGCATCAACCTATTTTGCGCCCCCCCCCTTAAAAAAATCCTGGATCCGCCCCTGAAACCATCACACCTATTTCACCAGTTATTAGAAGAAGAAAAAATTCCTTATTTTCACAAATTTCATCAAGCCCCCGCCCCCTTTTTTATAAAATCCTACATAGGCCGATCAGTTGAGTCCACTGTATGTAAATAATAGATTAAGTCATAATTTGTATATAAATTAAGTCATACCTGTGAGATGGGACACTTGCAAACCACTTGGCTGGCTCACCAACTTTTTTTCTGCTTTCGCAATTGCGAATAATGCACTTTGTAACCATTTTTCATTGATTGATGAAAACACACTAACCCGCTAATGCAGAAATAAGTGGGAGGAGCTTTTTGTTCGCACCGAGAATGAAGACCAGAATTGATCTGCGATAAACTTACTGGATAATTCCATAAACTATGGTTCCCGGGAACGATTTTATCAGAGGTTGCAGCTTTTTGAAAGAGGACTCATTCAAATGGAAATTCAAGTTTTGGCTCCGTCTCTAGCAATAAAAGAAGCGTATCACGGTAAAATGAGAGTCTACGCCATTTTGTCACACAAAGAAACAATTTTATTGCAAACGAGGACCAAAATACTATCAAGCAAAAGCTCTGAAACAGCCAGCGGACTTATACCAATTTATATGATTAATTAAAAAAAACGTTTTCAACAAAAAAAGTTTTTTTTTTTAAAGTAAAGAACTCCATTAAACCAAAATGAACAAAAATAGAATCAAATAATATACTAAGAATACAACTACAACACATTAGTATCAACAGATGATCGAATCCCAAAACAAACAGATATAAAAATAAATAAGAGTAAAACTCAAAACGAGTAGAAATAAATATGAGTATGGTTCTAATTCCCAAGCCTTTAAAATCTAGAATATAATTTTTACTTTACTGAAAAAAATTCAAATGAATTTACTGAAAAAAATCTGCATTGTCAGTTTGATACACATATGCTGATATTTATTCCTTAAAATCTAATTGTTTTTTTAATTTCTTAAAGTTAGAAAAGTGAAAACATTTAAAAGAATTTTTTTCTTTGCTTTGTTTTTTGTTGTTTTTTTTATCAAAGGGCTTTTGCCCTTTGATCACTTTCTACTAATAAAAAAAGGTACTAGTCTTCTCAATTTCCAATCAAAGGAGCCCTTTTTGAAGCTTCTACGACAAAACTTTCTATAAAAACCTTATATGTCCTAAGGGCATAACTTACGACCCTTGTCCTGAGGGCTATGGGGGAAGGATTGTCATTCTCAAAGACATAATTTCCAGACTTTTTAACTAGGTTGAACAAAATGGCCTTATCAAAATGTTGATCGGAAATGTTTAGGGAAATGATGGGCTCGGGGGGGGATTCTCCCTCCGAATACTTTCGACTATTAAAAAGGGCAATAGCCTTTTCAGTTTCCAATCGAATGAGCCCTTTTTAAATTTTTTACGACACCGCTTTCTATAAAAAACTTTATATGCCCCCAGAGCCTAACTTACAACCTTAGCACTGAGGGCTGTGGGGGAAGGGTTGTCATCCTCAAAGACCTAATTTCCAGAACTTTCAACTACATTCAACAAAATGGCTATCTCATAATTTTGATTGGATGTGTTTGGGAAAATGGCGGACGTGAGAGGGGGGTTAGTTACCCTCCAATCATTTTCGACTATTAAAAAGGGCACTAGCCCTCTCAATTTCCTAATGAATTGATTTCCCCAATTTCCTAAGAGCCCCTTTTGAAGTTTCTGTGACATCTCTATCTATACAAACCTTATATGCCCCCAGGGCATAATTTACAACCTTTGCCCTGGGGGCTCTTTGGGTTTTGTCATCCTCAAAAACATAATTTCCAGAACTTTCAACTACTTTGATCAAAACGGCTATCTCAAAACTTGGATTGGATGTGTTTGGGAAAATGATGGACGGGAGAAGGCTAGTTTCCCTTCAATCACTTTTCACTATTAAAAAGGGCACTAGCCATTTCGATTTCGAATCGAATGAGCGCTTTTTGAAGTTTCTACGACAACACTTTCTATAAAAAATTTTATATGCCCCCAGGGCGTAACTTATAACCCTTGCCCTGAGGGCTTTGGGGGTTTGTCATCCTCAAAGACATAATTTCCAGAACTTTCAACTACGCTGAAAATAATGGCTATCTCAAAATTTTGATTGTATGTGTTTGGGAAATGGTGAGCGTGAGAGGGGGTTAGTTGCCCTCCAATCATTTTCAGATATTAAAAAGGGCACTAGCCCTTTCGATTTCCAATTAAATGAGCCTTTTTGAGTTTCTACGACAACACTTTCTATAAAAAAACCTTTTATGCGCCCAGAGTATAACTTACAACCCTTGCCCTGTGACAAACGACAAAACGACATGTGTGTGTGGGGGGGGATTAGTTGCCCTTCAATCACTTTCGACTATTAAAAAGTGCACTAGCCCTTTGAATTTCCAATCGAATGAGCCCTTTTTCCAGTTTCTACGACAAAGCTTTCAATAAAAACCTCATATGCCCCCAGGGCATTGTTCTGGGTGCCTGGATGACTGCTTGTATTAACTTATAACCCTTGCCCTGAAGACTTTGGGGGGAGTGTCCTGCTCAAAGATATAATTTCCAGGACTTTCAACTGCGTTGAACTAAATGGCTATCTTAAGATCTTGATTGGATGTGTTTTGGGATTAATTAAAAAATACTTTCCAAAAAATAAGTTTTTCAAAGAAAAGTAAAGGCCATTTTAAACTTAACCTCAGCAGATACAAATACCTTTTAAAATTCTAACTCAAAACGACCAGAAATTACTTTTAAAGAATAAATGAAACCCAAAATGAACAGAAATTAAATAAACAATCATAGCAAAAACTTACAACAAGTAATAATATAAACGAATAAATAGATCTTAAAGCGAGTAATGCTTAGATTGAATATGAATATCAAGCTTAAAACGAAAAAAAATATTTTCCTATTGAAGTAAAAATGAAACTTGAAACGAACAGAAATTAAATAAACAATTAAAGCAAACAAACATACAATAGATATTAATGTAAATTAATAAATAAATCGTAACACGAGTGAAGCTTGAATTGAATATACAAATCAAGCTTGAGATGAACAAAAACCACCTCAAACAAGAGTTTGGGTATGACGTCATTCTCTCACTGCATAAGTTTAAAACCTATTGTGTCATTGGCACTTTACTGAAAACCAATTTTATGACAAATATTTTCTTTTGTACTTAATATTGAAAATAAACATTAAAATTATGGTAAAATTTTGAACTGATGAGCTTTCAGCAATTAATATCATTATACATCAAATATTCAGTTTAATTTATTAGCTCTTTTTAAAGTTGTTAAAGACGAATATAGTTTCCCTACAGACAAGTGTTTGGATACTGCCTCCTTTCCTAACTGTAAACAAAAACCAAAAGTCTACTGCGTCATCGGCGCTTAACTGAAAACGTATTATATTACAAATATTTTCTTTTTCAGTTCTTACAGTATTGAAAATAAAAATACAATTACAGTGAGATAAATTTTTGAACTGATGGATCTTTCAACAATTAATATCACTATACATCAAATATTCGATTTGATGTTGTTTATTCTTTCCAAGACTGTTCAAGAAGCATATAGTTTTCAGTTTTTTATACTTTTTTTTTGTTTTTTTTTTCTAACTTCAAAAATAGAATGTTTTTTTTTATTCCCATCCGTTTTTA